>NW_015440961.1:888884-896770 GCF_000150705.2 Paracoccidioides lutzii | reverse complement strand
GGCCAGCACGCCACACAGGGGGAGGAGAGGAATAGTGGCATAGATGTAATAGACGGAGGGAGGGGAGGGGGAGGGGAAGGGGGAAGAACAACCAGAGCGACAGTGAAGGCTGGTTGAAGGTCTCGATGTTTGGCGACGGGGGGCAAATCAAAAAGCAACTTTGGGCTGACGGGAAAGTTTGAGGATGTTGGATGTTTGATTTGAGGAGCCTAAACAGCACAAAAGTTGGGGCGGGTAGAGGAAGACCGATGATGCTATAAATAGTATGGGGAGTGACTTGCATCTGGCGGGTTAGCGAGCACCAATCAATACGCAGGAACGCCGAGGCAAATATATATATCCAGAAAGGAGTTCAAACTACAATCTAGTGATGCGTATCAGATCAATAAACGCAAAAACAAACAGTTAAACTATCCTCATCAAATATACACAGAAATCCCACACCCTGTCTGTTTACGGAGGACGAGGTAGAGGTTGTTCGATGCCCACAATTTAGAAGTCATGTGACACTGTAACCAACCAGACAGTCAGTCAGTCAGTCGGCCAGTTCAGTCAAGTCCAGTCCATCCGTGGACTGTGAAGAGAGTTGAACACCAGTGACTGATTATTATATCCTGCTGAACTACAGTGAATACATATATAACTTATTCTATCATGTAACTTATCAATAGTTACCATCGTTATGCGACGCTTCCAATAGGACTCTGGGGGTTTGACGGGAAAAGAGGTCGTGCAACTCACTTCACTTAGTTGCCCCTCTATTATCCCTCCCCTTTTATACTTCTATTGATTTGTGGTGTTGCAGTCTCTTCTCTGTCGATCCATGTGCAGATTTTCTTTGTTTTTTTTTTTTTTTTTTTTTTTTTTTTTTTTTTTTTTTTTTGTTTTTGTTTTTTTACAACCTTTTCTTCCCCCTCCTAGATTCCCGTTATTTGTGCCTTTTTCGCCGCATCCGGAATCACCAATTTCTTTTGCCCTCTCTACCAGCATCCAGCGGATATAAGGAATGGGGCGCCCTGTGACTGGTACGCCCCATTGTTCGGGGGGCAGGGTATGTTGATAGCATGTCTTCTGGTTGACTGCAGAAAATTCCAGGACAGTGTTTCTCTCCAGTCCAATACACTGGTATCAAATATCTAATTGAGATGAGTTGAGGTGAGCGTGGTGGTATCTACATGTGCAGTATGTTGTGCTTTTGCTCATTAACAGCAGTCTGGCACTGGAATGATGTTTGGGTGCTGCAAGTGTTTATTTTTTTTATTTTTATTTTTATTTTTTATTTATTTATTTATTTTATTTATTTTTTTTTTTTTTGTATACGCGACTCTGCCGGCTTGCCCGTGGCTACACTTCAACGATGCGAAACCTTTTTTTTGAGGTAGGTATATGACAGCATGGTCGAGGACGTCACTCAGGGTTTGTTGACTCTATTAGGCGGTTCCGATGCCGCGACTGTTACTGAACTACGGAGGCAGAAGATTGGTCTTTGGGAGCCGGAGATGTTTTCTTTCTTTCTCCTTTCTTCTCCTATCTGTGAAAGGAATGTGTTTCTTCCATGCCGATAACCTCCCTATTTCTATGACAAGGAATATTTCATGCTAGCATTCTTTCACTCATTACACAACTCATGGATATCATAAGTATTGCTAAACATCAACAACTAGTATCATAAAACTCACACTCAGTCCATTCCTCTCATTCTCGCCTCTCTTTGCTTTCTCAAGCGGCAATGGCCAAAGTGACAAGGCACGACTCTCCCAACTCAAATCTCTTTTCTCAAGTTCCTACTCCGTATTGTTCAACATACATCTTCTCTGAAACTGAAGGTCTCAACCGAAGAAAAGGTGTAACGTCGATTCGCAGGCAGCGTGAGGGATGGGGATGCTGTTTGCTGGTATAGGGATTTCTTCGCACCAGCTCTGAGTATCGGAGGTCATGGGGCTATGGTAGTGCCGAATGAGTTCCCTAGGATTTGGTAGCTAAACTTGCGAAGACTGACTGAGTTTTGAATATGTTGGATTTTTCCGACTCCAGGAGCCTCTGGGAGTAATTCCACGGATATTTGGACACTTCTCAACAAGCTTTTCCGCGACCAACAGTTCCACGGTTGAAGTCCTGGGGGAGCTTGTGCTAATTTTAGATTTCATAACAAAACATCAAAAAAAAAATCCTAGGAATGGAGAAATTGATTCTATTCTGGGGATATGTTAGATTGATTTCGTGTCGGTTTGGTATTAAAGGAGTAGAGCGGTGGAAAAGAATCAGCGGATTGCTGTTTTCTTATTATGTCGCTTAGAATCCATATAATGGTTTCAAAGCTTGACTCTGGGGCAGCCCATCTTGTGGTATTGTCCATTAGAATTTGTTGCAGGGGAAGGATATCTGGAACCAAATGTTTTAGATGTGGCGACTGTGAGGCAATGGTCAAGACTAGAACTGCACCCAGAGATCTTGTAGTGTCTGCGGTTAGAGATTAAATGATAATCGACATATAGGAAAGGTAGCTGTAGTGCCAGTGAGAAAGAAAAAAAAAAAAAAAAAATCCAACTTACGAATGCGAAAGTGTCCAAGTGTACTGCGAAGGCTTCTTTAAAATTTCTCCTGTATTCTGCAGGAATAGCCGACAGCTCTCAATACAGACCTGTGATTTCTCCAAGATCATCTGTGTTGGCTCCACGCCTCCCGGGAGTGAAACGGCGTATAAAACATATTGACGGTGAATTATGTGCCTTGCTGCATAGTAGCGAATCCTCAGTACCCTTTCGCGATCATCGATATCTGACTCTACACCAAGAGTTGGTTTGATTATATCTGGGACAGAGTTGTACCATAGTAAAAGTTGTTGATCAAGTTCGGACGTGATCGTTGTGAGCGATGCAATAGACATTGCCAACGCGGATACATCAGACTTGGAGCTGGTTTGCCCTCTACTATATATCGAGTTGTCAACTCGGTTAAGGAGGCGTCTCATCGATATCTCTGCAAGGTAGCTCAATCCGTCTCGATCGGTTAGATTGCCAGCTTTGGGAAACGGCATCTCATCGACGAAAGTTTCGATTCCACTCCGTGGGAGGTTAAACTCGCCAAGGAGGTCACTAAATATAATATGAACTTGGGATGAACCGGGGTTTTCCCTTCTTACTTTCTTTTTTCATGGAATATGGATAATTCGTGCAAACTAACCATTCAATGAGAAAGCAGCTCCAGCAAGCCTCCAAGATCCGCTCTTTGTAAGATTCATCGGCATCGCTATCTTTACTCCTGCAAGCTCGTTACCTTAGCTCTTGAACCCTCCGTAATCCCAAATATTGCGTCCACCACTAACCTGGACAACAGCAACTGCACCTCTGTAGAAGCTAAATGAATGAGCTTCCAGCTATGCAGAGGTCGGGCCATATAAGCAAAGTAAACTCCACCGAATATCAAAGTCTGAGGCAGAAGTAAGTTAGACCCCAACGATACCGCAGACTCTGCCATGAGAATCTGCAATGCAGGTTGGAAGTATTCCATCCCAGGAGCCCAGTCACCACTGCGGGCGCCAGCCCCTGAAGCTTGTGAGGCAAGAACCCCCAGCGCAAAAACCACAAGACACTGGGCCGACTGCAAGCTGTAATCTAGACCGGTGGCCATTACGTTTTCATATATCGTGTAAAATTCGTCGGGATCTAGAATCGGATGGCACGGGTGAACCATGGAAAAGAACGTAGCTATTAGCAAATCAGCGACGTCTCTGCTGATATACGGCAGATTCTGTTCGGGACTCATCCAGCTCCCCGGCGGCGGAGATCGCTGGGACTCTGTTCGAAAGAAGTAATCTTCTGGAAACTCTCCTGCCAAAGACTTAACGATTGGTAATGCTAGCAGACTATTTGTTGATGTCTGATGTATTGACGGGATTATGAAAGAGGGAAATTCCGCATTTGGGTCAGCAAATTTGGGACCGGCATCCGGGACCGGCGGCACGGGAGTTCGCGAAACTGATGGAGATTTGGCGTGCAGTCTATTGGTGCAGGATAAACCAGCCTGTGGCGGGGGACCAGTTGTTGAATATGCCGGTAAGGGGAGAACATCCGAGGCTGCCTGTGGTGGTGGTACTGCCCTTAAAGCGTGCTGTTGAGAAATAGAAGCGATTGCTTCCGAATGCGTCTGGAGCAACGTTTCGATCCGTTCGAATCGTCTTGATATTGATGCCGGAATAGTTGAAGGTTCCAGGCTGTATGAAAGGCACCCGTCAATGTCCCCTATATTAAAGGTAATAACGGACAGTTAACGCGCATACCGCTGAGTTGGGAGCTCCTGGTAGTGACAGTTTGCCTCTGCCTCGGTGCAATTGCCACATACTGGCTTCTTCCCATCGCAGCGACGTTTTCTAAAGTGGAATGATGTTAGTATCAGTAAGCTAATTGGGGCTGATATTACACATATACGGTACCCTCTGGTCTGAACTGCGATGCGAGGACAGGTCTTCAAGGCTAATTCCGCTTGGCAGGCCAACTGCAGGATAAACTCGAGCTAACTGACCTTTGGCGACAGAAATCGCACGCAAGAAATGTGCGTTTACGTGGATAGCTCATAGTCATCGGTTAGGAATGTTATCCTTTAGTTTTTAAAAAATGTCGAGACAAGGTGAGCGATGGACATGGTGGAGAATGAAGATGAATCGAACACGTAACTGCGAGGTATAAAAGATCAGATCGTAATAAACATCGCTGACGAAAACTGCTGCTAACTAGTTGGTGGAACTGAGCGAGACGCAAATTTATGAGGCGAGCTGTTGGAGCTCTTCCCTACAGTTACAGAACTGAGAAAAAGGAAAACCTCCATGGTTGAGACTGTATTGTCTATTCTCGTTCTATCATCTGGCATTTTCAGCTACAGTCCCCCCATTGCCCTCACCAGATCATCCGGGGACTGGTGGGTATGGCACTCGTCATAGGAGCTCGTATTTGGAGACGGCGTGTCGTTTTCGCCCCTTGCAGCCACGCCACTGCAGCCCTGTAGGCTGTCGCGTGGGGTTCCCAAGATTGTGGTTCATTTTCACAGTTCCCTTTGGCTGCTAACCTGTCCGAACAACACCGAGAAAGCTTGTCGAAACGCCACCTGGGACGTCTTGAACAAGCCACCGACTCCCTAGATCAAGGCGCGAGCAAGAAGATGAAGGAGGTAAAACGTTGCCGGAGTCTTAGTTCTTCAGAAAGGCAAAAGATGGCCCAGCTTGAGAGTGTAAAATTATACTGTGTTCGCAGACTGGGAATATTATTATTTCTATACTTCCCCCAATTTTAATTCACTAAACTGATGGGATTGATCATGCACGGAATACTGTATGTAGTATGTTATGAAGAATTGAAACTTGCTGCCATACATAATAATTGTAATGAGGAAGAAACAAGTCACTGTTCCCTCTCACAGGAGGCACCACTATTGAAACTGGATCAGGCGAATGGACTCCTCAAATAACCACGTAGAATACAGCTTGAAGATGTGAATACTCTTTTCCAACTTGTCCAAAGCCCTGGAAGAAGTTTCTTCTCACATGCGGCCGCATACTCAATGCGCTCTTGTTACGCATCCACCAAATCCCGAGATCAGGCACGTTGCATAGCGTTTCAATTCGTGAATACAAAAATGGACGTATTTCTTCTGAAAATAAGATCCATGTCTTCGAGGATGCATCAGATGGGCAATCAGGAAGTAGAAGCACAAGAAACCATCGAATACTATATGCCTTGCCTTTACCGACAGAGGGTTTAAATAGAGATTGAAACAACAACCCAAATCTTTTATTCCGACTTTCGTAGATGGGATATTGAGAAAGCTGCATATTCAGATGGTTCCTGTCACTGCAGCAGTAACATGAGAATATCAATATCAACCAACTTCAGTGTTGTAAACCCAGGGAAACATAAAACTATACAATTGGATAAGGGGGTCCTCATTTGAATTGAAGCTGATATATCAATGACATAACTACCTTTCGCGAAGCTGTTCCTTCAGAATACGTAGCACTGGAAGAGTAAGCGACGACGGCCTACGTCAAATGGTGAGTTGACTTCCTTGAAGAAACTGGATATCAAGTCTGCATTGATTACCAGCAGCCCAATAAACCCCTTTTCACAATGACAATAGACAACGATCAGCTGCTTACTCCGTGCTCACTGCACCGATCAGGAGATGATATACACTGGAGCTCGCCACAAAAGGAATAGCTCCAGTAGCCAAGGCACCGGCTAAACCTGACCCGATTAGCTTTATTATTTCGCAAATATATATCGATAGGGGTGGTAACAGGGGTGGGTTTTGTTCGTAGTTGAACGCCTAGGGTTGGATATTAATAGTGGAGGATCTTAGGAAGCAGGATAAGACATGGATGGTAGAGTTTTATGGGTAGGTAGTTATAGATTTGATGTTTGACGTGGCTTGTTTCCTTGTTTCTTCAAATAATTTACAAGGTTTCAGGAGCATGGGAGTCATAATAGTTATTTGATGAGGAAATTGTCTTTAAGAAACAGAACATTTGTCTTTCCAGAAATATAAAATGTTCGTATATCTTCCCGCGGTTCTAACGGAAAGGAGGTTTCTCAAAGGCATCTTCCTTATAACAATAAGGTCGCAGGATAAGCGCGTCATAATGCCAACAAACGACCATATCCCTCGCCAACCAAGAAAAAAAAAATATAAAAATAAATAAAAATAAAAATACAGCAATTAAGTTGCAAAAAGAATGGAACACGCGTTGCGACAATGGTAAGCACTGTAACAAAAGAAATACGACTAGTCGAGTCGCTACCAAAAACGGGAATCCCACGGATCGCAGATCAAGGTGAGACAAACAACCAATCGCTACCCATGAGCAGATAAACATAAGAAAAATCATGCAGAGCATAGAAATAAGCAACACCTAAATCCATGCAGGGTGGTATGCATTGTGATATGCCATAATAATAAACACTGTACAACTCTTTAAACATAAAAGGAAAAGTAACGCGAGATCTTCGAGGATGATAGCGCGTCTGGACAACCCCGTCGTGGCAACGGTGCAAAACATCCATTGAGAGAACGAGATTGGTAGGAAGGGGCGGAACACGAAAGGTTTTTGCCTCCGCCTATGTCTCTGGATCCAGCCACTCCATGGCTGGAGGATGCAGTTGTCCATACTTTCGGGTGTAGATTCGTCTTTAAATAATCAGGACGTCCCTGGGTATGGAATCTGCCGCCCTGACGTTCGGTTGTTTTCAACCGTCGAGGAGGCAAGGCTCCGGGGATCATCTCCTTGACCCTCAGTGCGAGTAAGGGGGGATTCAACATCAACCTGTGTTCACACTCCTTTACTATCACAATGAATCTCATTTCACTCAATCTGACGATTGGAGAGGATTTCAGCCAGGTTCCTTCGAAAACGGGAGCTCAGTGTTCGGAAAGCTCTTTTGCTCGGTGCCGCTGGAGGAGGGGATGGCCCTGGTGACTGGGACGGAGCAGCTTGATCGTTTAAATCACAGTCTGCTCCTGGAGTCATTTCTGGTTGAAGTTCTGGTGCTGAAGGCGAGGATTGAGGTGGAGACGGGCGAGTCGATACTATGAACCCAGACGACGGGGATGCGGAGGAGGAGGCCATCTGTGTTTGAGCTTGCGGCTGCTCTTGTCCAGGGGGCACAACGGGTGTGGAGGTAGCGTAGATGGTTATTGTTTCTTTTACAGTAACTGTGGTTTTCAGGTATTCGATTGCCTTGGGGAGGGAGAATTCTGTTTGTGTTGGGAGAATGTTAGAAGGTATATTAGACGACGCATTGTTACTACTGGGCAAACGGGAAGGTAATAGGATGGTGGCGGGTGGGTTGGATTCTGGACATGTTGCTGTTGATTGGGGTGGTTGGGTGGTTGTGGAG
>NW_015440961.1:887693-888492 GCF_000150705.2 Paracoccidioides lutzii | reverse complement strand
TCTTTTTTCATGGAATATGGATAATTCGTGCAAACTAACCATTCAATGAGAAAGCAGCTCCAGCAAGCCTCCCAAGATCCGCTCTTTGTAAGATTCATCGGCATCGCTATCTTTACTCCTGCAAGCTCGTTACCTTAGCTCTTGAACCCTCCGTAATCCCAAATATTGCGTCCACCACTAACCTGGACAACAGCAACTGCACCTCTGTAGAAGCTAAATGAATGAGCTTCCAGCTATGCAGAGGTCGGGCCATATAAGCAAAGTAAACTCCACCGAATATCAAAGTCTGAGGCAGAAGTAAGTTAGACCCCAACGATACCGCAGACTCTGCCATGAGAATCTGCAATGCAGGTTGGAAGTATTCCATCCCAGGAGCCCAGTCACCACTGCGGGCGCCAGCCCCTGAAGCTTGTGAGGCAAGAACCCCCAGCGCAAAAACCACAAGACACTGGGCCGACTGCAAGCTGTAATCTAGACCGGTGGCCATTACGTTTTCATATATCGTGTAAAATTCGTCGGGATCTAGAATCGGATGGCACGGGTGAACCATGGAAAAGAACGTAGCTATTAGCAAATCAGCGACGTCTCTGCTGATATACGGCAGATTCTGTTCGGGACTCATCCAGCTCCCCGGCGGCGGAGATCGCTGGGACTCTGTTCGAAAGAAGTAATCTTCTGGAAACTCTCCTGCCAAAGACTTAACGATTGGTAATGCTAGCAGACTATTTGTTGATGTCTGATGTATTGACGGGATTATGAAAGAGGGAAATTCCGCATTTGGGTCAGCAAATTTGGTGGG
>NW_015440961.1:874244-887683 GCF_000150705.2 Paracoccidioides lutzii | reverse complement strand
AGAATTCTGTTTGTGTTGGGAGAATGTTAGAAGGTATATTAGACGACGCATTGTTACTACTGGGCAAACGGGAAGGTAATAGGATGGTGGCGGGTGGGTTGGATTCTGGACATGTTGCTGTTGATTGGGGTGGTTGGGTGGTTGTGGAGGATATGGTTATGGTGCTAGTGACACGGATGGTTGTAGTTTTTTCGTTGGGTGGTGCTGTGGCACTTGCAGTGGAAGATATAGTTATAGTTGTGGTGCTACGGAGAGCTGTAGTTTTGGGGGTGAGTGGTGCTGTGGTGCTTGTGGTGGAATGTACTACCAATCCATCGTCACCCAGAGTTATTGGAGAGACTACAAATCCATCGTTCTCGCTAGATGTTGAGATTGAGTCTGGTGGGGAGGCTTGACTGGGCGCAACAACTTCATATGTGGCTGGGAATGGGGCAGCAACAGTTATTGCAGTTGCTGGTCCGAAATTAATTCCAGAAATGAGCAAGGGATAAGATGAAAGGCTCGGTGAAATATTAGCAGAGGAGATGATTCTAAATGCATCCTCAGGTGATTTCGTAGAAATTGTTTCAGGGACGGTTGTTGGTGAGGAGCTAGCTGTAGCAGAACCGCCCCTCACAATCGAGCCGAAGGTCATTCGAAAGGTCGTACGTATGGCGCCACCATTGTTGCTTGTGGAGGCAGAATCAGGAGATGCTGAAGAGATGGACGCTGTAGCAGTTGCTGAGGATGATGTAGAAGCAAACAAAGGGATGATGGCGGGTCTTGAATTTGATGGGGTCTTAGAGGGTGTTTGAGGTGCTGAGACGCAGTAAATGGTTAGAGACTCATTGGCTGCTGGAGGGTGTTGAAGAATAGAGGGAGAAAAAAACGGAAAAGAATGTCAAATTCGCGGTTATACCGTGTCATTACTCACCTGAAACAGTCGTGGAAGGGGTGTCACAATCGTCATCTTCTGGCTCTGGCTCTGGCTCAGGCTCAGGTTTAGGTTTAAAAGCCGATGGAGCTGGCGCTCTAGTAGTTGACGTTGGTTTCTCTAAAGCTGGAGGATTTGAGCTCGAATAGCCAGGAATAATCGGAGCTTTAAGGTTCTCAAACTGGGATGGTATCGCAGCCGAGCCAACATCTTGATCTTGAACATATTTCAACATAGGCAGTTCTCCCTTAGCTGCCACCTTCAGATCGCCTGACGGTGCGATAATGTCAACATCCAGACAGGTCGTGTATGTCTCTTGTTTGCCCGACTTCACATTCGGGTCTATATTAGGCATAGTGTCCCAGATCCATACCCAGTAGAGTGTGTATGGCTTACCGACGGGGGCGTTTTGTGGAAGAGCGAGATCGTGTTGACACCAGAGTTCTGCATTATTGCCGTTGATTCTGTAAGAGAACTGGTTTTGTCGGTGCTTTGAAATTGGACTTCCGCTGGTTATCTGATGACATCTGCCATCATCAAAGTTATGCACTGAAAGCAGCATTCCCCTACGATCACCACCAGTTCCCTCCTTGTTCCAGACATTGTGAATTGAACAAAATGTTTCCCTGCGTCGGGGCTGTGTCGTACCATATACATAAACCTTGCCACCTCCATGAGGTTTGCCCTCAGGGGTATTTGGAAAAGATACATGACCGTTCTCTAAATATCTCAATGCGATTGGTGCTCCTGGTGGAGCCTTCAGACGCGGAAATCCATCAGATTGAATTGGTTCGAGTTGAGATTCCTTGCACATAGTGTCGTTGGGGAGGATCCCAGCTGTTGCTTCGCCAGGTAATAGGGCCCGTTCGGGAGGTAGTTGATGTTTCATTAATGCATCTTTATAGCCCTCCTTGCGAGGAGCAAATCCACGAGAATAACCATGAGGGCCCGTAAAGGTACCGTTTGGCGCGATCAAGGTGAGATCCTCAACCCAACTATGCCCCGCAATGGTTGGGAAAAGGTAAAGAGCACTGGCCGTCAAGGCTAATATTGATTGCAGCTTGCGCATAGCGATCGTGGTTCCGCGTGTTCTTTTGGTCGATACGTGAGAAGAGAATATACAGTTTGAGTAAGTGACGCCAAAGAAATGGGCGTTGGCGTATAGCAAAACGCTGGTGATGCTGAAGTGGATGTTGATATCGATATCGATGATAATGATGATGATGATGATTGAAGAGAGACACGGCCAGCGATGTCAAGAGATTTGAATAGATGCTTCTACCAGTGTCAGCGAGCGCTGGGAATGAAAAGACACATCGAGCAAAGAAGAGCAAAACATGCAAATGGCAGCAGAAGAGAAGCATAAAACCAAGCACAATTCTATGGATGGCGGAAGGCGGGTGATGGAATTTGTATTGGGGCAAACCATTTTAGGCACATTATCACGGAACTTACCATGAACATATTTCAATATATCCTTCAATGAATGGGGATGAAGGTAAGGGGTAACGTTCATCTAGAATGTTGAAAATAAATAAAATAGTGTGATAGGAAAGTTGAATGATAAAAGTATAAGTACAAGGGGCTTAAAACACTTGGTTAGAAAGTCATTCATTCATTCATTCCATTCATTCACAGCATGAGGGAAGAGCCTGTCATAGGCAATTAAATTATATAGGGAAAAATGGGTGGGTTTAACAATGGGATTCATTGTCAAGTTTCCCCCTGCCCATTGACAAAACCAAGGCAGAGCAAAATAAATAGAAGGAAAGAAATGCAACCAAATAACCGAAGGAAAAGAGAGAGGAAGGAAAAAAACAAGGGAAGAAAATATGAGAGAAAAGCAGTATCCCCAAAATATTTCACTGAGGACGAATATATATGTGAGATCCAATAAATCTGCCAAACACCCAAACACCCAAACGCCCAAGTACAACGAGACAGTCATGATACATCAGAGAGTTCATGAGAGGGCTCTCAATAGTATTAGAGCAGGGGAGAAATCCCCCTTATAGCATCCAGGAGCACTCTGCTAGCAAAGGAGAAATGCTAGCCAATAGATTGCTAGAGGACAGCGTGCAACCAAACAATGCACAATGACGAGGGTTAGGTTTCGAGGAAGAGCAAAGGGGGAAATGCGTTTCAAACGCCGCCCGAGTCCTGGAGGTAAGATGCGTTCATTTCCCGAGCCGCCCGAGATATATATAACGCGCCCTGTTCCACGGGGTCAATAATAATAGAAGGAAGACACCTGGAGGTGCGACGGCGGGAATCTCTCCAAGCAATATGGGATCCACTGCATGGAACTAAATGTCAGTGATGATGATCATTTTCTTCTTTTCTTTTTTCTTTTCTTTTCTTTTTTTTCTTTTTTTTTTCATTATTTTTTACCTTTTCATTCACTTTTGGGGAGTTACCGCTTTCTTCTAGCGCGTGAAATCTCTTACTCACTCACTCTCTTTGCCCTGGAAGAGTCTGGCGCGCGTCGCTGTTTGGACTGCCAGCGACAAACAGGGTTCACGTGGATAACTTGCCTCGCAATGAAAATAACCAGGGACCGGTCAGTCTGAAAAGGCCCATGACACTTACCCTATTTCTTGCTGTCATTTGCTGTTGCTTGCTGCCACTGATTAGTGTTGAAAACGACAAGACTTTTGAAGAGGGAGTTGGAAGCGTTGCTGTTTTGCCAGAGAAGTTTTGGGTTGGTCTGTTCCAAACCAGCATGCTCGCCGGTCAGGAACGACGCCGACTGGCTCAGAGCCGAAGTGGCTTGGGTGTTGTGGCATGAAACACCCTAAATTAGGTTCTTGGCTACCTACGACCAGGTTAAAATGAAACAGCTGCAAAGAGAATTACGATTGCTTTGTCGAGAGGGATCCTTTAGGTCAGTCTTGAAAGACAAAACTATTAGAGCGTCTGAGGGATGACATGATTCAAAGTCAACTCACCAACCGGGACAAATATAGTTACCCAGTTTATCAAGTCGATGCAGCGGGGTTTCTGGGGAGATCCCTACCTAATACTGTTTGGTAACTATTTAAATATACGTCAGAGTAGCCATATAATTGGGCAGATAACCTGCTCAAGGAGGGAAAAACCAACGGCCGGTTGAAACGGCAACATTGAGGGCTTGGCTAGGGCAAGAAGTTATTGCCCTGTTCACTCCAGGAGATATTATATGGCTATGTTATCCGTATCCTAAATGACGAGATTCCGGCGGTAGGAACCACGGGATTGCTTGACTATCTCCTAACCTTGACAAAAACGATGCATAGTTACTTGGGTAGTTACTTGATCCAGGATCCAGAAGACTCTCCCAAAAACAAAGGACTCTTCTTATGGGTTTGTCTGCTCGAGTCATTATCTATCCAAAGTAGACCACCGCACCCGGAGTATTCATGTGAACGAGCCCTGTTCGTTCGTTGTCCCAGCGAATACCTCGTCATTTCGCTGTACTTATCCACTGGTATATCAGACAAATCTGTGAGCTAGCATCGTTCTCCATCTCCATTGTCATCACGAGGACAGCCAGTAAATTTCACCCAGCTGATATGACCTTTTCACCTCTAAAGATACACAACAGAGCCGTTCTCCTGCAGTGCCGGATGGCTGAGGGAGAGGGCCAGGTAACCGTTTGCGGCAAGTCATCTTGCAGACTAGCGACTCAATGAGATTGTACTTACAACAACCAGTTTGCATATGTACATGACAGAAATTCCCCACACCTCTGTGAAGAGATATTCTGGTATATACAGGGAGATTCTAGGGGTGCATTGTAGACGATGATATGCTGGGATTGTGATTTGTTTGTGCTTTGTGTCTGTGAATGCACAGTACACGCATTGTGTGCAACTAGGGGGCTGATTCAGGTGAGAGACGCGGAGTGGTTATGATGTAACACAGAGTAGTTAATGGGGACAAGGGAGGGGAAATGGGGAAAATGTCCCCGGAATATATCAGGTTTAGTTGACTTGTTCGATCCCAAGTGGGGTGGGGGAGAGCTGGATATAGAGAAAAGAGAGGAGTTGAGTGGAGGAGGGGGGAGGGGGGAGGAGACGGCAAAAGATACGCAGGTGCCTAGGTAAATACCCGCTCCCAGAGACCATCGACAGACCTGTCTAGAGATGGCCGGATGATCGATGGGACGATGGATCTAATACATCGTAAGAATAAATGAGATTTGTATCTTCCAATGGTTTTAAAAGGGATCATTCCGTGCATGTGATATTCGAGGATGTTTCTCCGTACCTTCGCTTGTCCGAGGTTGGCTTCCCCCTATCAGACTCTGGCTTTGGCTCCAGACTCAGGCCAGCTGCCAGACAGCTAGGTCGGATGGAATAGACTCTGGCTACTTATCCGGAGCACCTATGCAGCCGTTTTCAGAAATGTCAACCAAGGTAGGTATTGTCTATCCTGTCCCCACACTTGACATAAAGAGACAATAGGATCTCACTTGCGGAGAAATAGCAAAAAAACAAATCGGAACATTCAGCATCAAACCGAAAACATGTTGAGCATAAATACAATAATCTAGTGTAAAGTAGATCAAATTTACTGCTCTCATGCAACATGTGAAATCCTGCTCACAACAACTTTGCAAACTGCCAGATCCAGCCACAGGCTGATACAAAGAAATCGGATCTCCGTTGCAGTCACCACATGGCATGGCATGGCAGGGTATGACGGAAGTCAACGATATAAACGAAATGTATATCAGGCCTCGTGGAGTCGTGGGCCTGGGCCCCAGATCCTCCCAACGCTGCGGAACAATTATGAGATATTGACATACAACAATACCTTGGTACATATATAGTTGCGTTGTTTCCCACCGGGTTGGGACAATGTCACTTAAGTTAGCTTTAAAATATATTAATTATTGCACAGGATGACCGCGACTTGATGGTTTGGCCAGAATAGAAAAGCCTCAAGAAAAGCAAGATGCAGGGTCCTGTGCAGATGCTGTGGTCCACGGTTGCACTACGTTGCATCATATACAAGAAGAGAAATGTCGTAAGAGGAAGTAGACCCAGGTAAATTGGTACGTATAAGTTGGGAGAAGGTACATAGCTGCCCAGAATGACAGCACACTGTGAGCCGCCATGACATCATACGTTAATAGACACGGGGTATATAGGTACCTAGATTAGTAGAACAACCGTTATGGACAGGAGGAAATTCCCTAGATAGAAATCAAGTTTGAAGGAGAACTTCCCGAAAAGATCAGCAACAGGCGAAACTCGATACATCACCATATCTGGGATGCGGCAGGTTCTGGGGCATTGGCGAGCTCTAAGCTCCTTCAGTCCAGTATAATTAATGTTTCGTGGACGGTTGCGTCAAGCGTGCCGATATCCTTGCAGTCTTGCAGAGAGTTGGCCAGCAGCCAGGGTAACTATCTGGCAGGGCAACAATATGTACAAGTACTTGGAACATGAGGAGGATAATATAGCGAAAAGTAAAAGAACAATGTCCCACTGCACCGGAATCAATTTCAGTTCGCATTCTCCTTCACCCCTCCTTTGAAACATCCCCATCCGTTCAAAGAAACCCAACCTGCAAGAAACGGAGCTCGCGGAAGGTTTGGGCAGAATCGAAAAAGGAAAAACTTGATCCACGCAAGCTGCACAAATATTCCGCAGTTCGGTCCGGAACAACCGGATAATCCGCCTGCAGATCTCCTAACAGGACTAGCGCGTTTATGGCGGTGAGGCATACTCCGATACTATTGGCTATATAACACCGATCTCCGCCAGAGGAGCCAATAGGTGACCTGCGTGCCGCCAAGGTAAACCTTGGAAGCACCTCCCCTTCCAATTTCCGCAGGTTTCACCCCTAAAAGTCGTTTTTACGGCCCTAACAGCCCTGGAGAGAGAAGGCTAACTTTGTGTGGGTTTAACCATTAACTCCCTTGGATCTGGGTTCAGTGCTTTAGGCGTCACTAGCCGTCCATAGTTGATGCAAGACAGTAGTTTGCAGCAGTGTTAGTGGTGACCTGCAGCCTGCAGCCGGGGTTAAGGTTGTTCTGCTTGAGGGACCTGACATTGTGAGAGGAGCGGAGCCGAAAAGAAAAATAAAAAAGGTCCAAAAAAGCAACACCCAAACAAGCGATTTTCTCGGTTTACGGATTTAACGTTCGCCACAAAAGGAAAACTACTTTATTCTTCCCCCCCTCCTCCTCTGCGATTTCTCCCTCTTCGAGACTCCCTCTAGGACTCGGTTTCAATCCTCTGGCGGATTGTTCCTAATAACCCTGCTCGATTCCGTTTTCCTCTTCCGCTTGTCCTTTTCTTAAAAATATTTTATCGTGACTCGTAATTGTCTCATACCCGGCTACGTAGCATCCTGTATTGTGTATTTTTCGGCTTACGCAGTCGTCCGTTTCTCCCTTGCTTCTCCTTTCTTCGAGCCCTCCCTCAACAGCCTTAATCGGGCTATTTTCGCGTGGGTATTCTCTCTTTCACCTTTGGTTTTCCAGTTTACACTACTGTCGTTGGGATATTATCCTGGGAGAATCACTTTTGTGAGTATGAGAACATGAACGGCTCACACCCCCTTACATGTACTGTACCGGCAGTATTACTGTCCTTCAACCATCACTGAACCAATGAACCCTCTAACACCAAACTCTTCAATAGATAATATCCATATTCCATTCCCTCTTTCATCCGGTCTTTCCGAATCTACCATTTTTCATACCCAATGTTCGCGGGAGTGATGGTTAGATAGATAAGACAGCCTCGTTATCATCCCGTCTCCCCCCTCCGCACAACTACACCAATACCCGTGTCACAGTATCCGCCCCCTCTCAACTCCGGGATTATAACGTTGGCTCTTCCTCCAATTTTCTTTTCAATTAAAAAAAGCTACCTGAAAGGTCATGAGAGGCTCCTGGCTTATCCCCCAGCGTTTCCGCGACGTCAATGCCGCAGACTCGGCTGACGCCGGATGGCTGAATCGCCGCTTGACACAAGGGCTGCAAGCTGTGTCTCGCAGAGCATGTCTGCATCCCATTCATACCATAGTGGTAATCGCCGTGCTTGCCAGTACGACATATGTTGGGTTGCTGGAGGGCAGCTTGTTCGATGCGGTGAGGGACGTGGGTGCGGGTCCCGGTCAGCTGGATGTTGAGCCGTTGTTGAAGGGGGCGAGGAATTTGAGACTGGGAGAGGCGACGGGGTGGAGATGGCAGGTTGACGATACTGCGGAGGTTGAGGGGAATGAGGTAGGGGAGCTTTTTTTCTTCTTGTTTTCAATTTTATGTCTACAGCATTTTAGGGAACGATGCTAACTATTTCCCCATTTTAACTGTGCAGGCTGTACAGCATCTTGCCCTCACAACTTTCATATTCCCAGACTCGTCATCACGTTCTCCGAAAACAGCTCCCGTTGCAGAAAACGTCCAATGCCCCGCTAACTGCTCCGCATTTCCTATCCCGCATACCCCCAACTTGCTCTCCCCCATCTCCCATGATTCTTCCCTGGCATTTGCGGTGCCCTATGAGCAGATATCAGATTTCTTGAAAGCTTCCCAGGAAATACCAGAGTCTCAGGATGCTCAGGACGGTGGCGAGCAGAAAAAATGGATCATGAAAGCTGCTCGTAGCTCCGGGTCGGGGTCGCGACGTGCACTGCGGATCTGGTTGACTGATGCGTGGAATTCGTTTGTTGATCTTTTGAAGGTATGCTGCAACGCAGCGCTGCGGATTATCAACCATATAATGTTTTTGAAACTACTGCTAACATATATTTTGTCATAGCATGCGGAAACCGTCGATATCATTATCATGGTGCTCGGTTATATATCTATGCACCTTACCTTTGTCTCCCTGTTCCTCTCCATGAGACGCCTTGGCTCCAAATTCTGGCTTGCAACCACCGTCCTTTTCTCTGGGGCATTTGCCTTCCTCTTTGGCCTCCTCGTCACCACGAAACTTGGCGTCACCATCAACATGGTTCTCTTATCAGAGGGCCTCCCCTTCCTAGTGGTTACGATCGGATTCGAAAAGCCCATCATTCTAACAAAGGCAGTCCTCTCAGCCTCCCTGAACACGCGTCGCCAAACACCCGCAAGGCAAGTAGGTTCGAATGCGGCTACTGTTCCCCCCTCCTCACCACACTCCATCCAGGACGCTATCCAGTTCGCCATCAAATCAAAGGGCTTCGAAATCGTTCGTGACTACTGTATTGAAATTGCCATTCTGGTTGCTGGTGCCGCATCTGGTGTCCAAGGCGGTCTAAGACAGTTTTGTTTCCTTGCTGCATGGATTTTGTTCTTTGATTGTGTCCTGCTCTTCACGTTTTACACTACGATCCTCTGCATCAAGCTGGAGATCAATCGGATCAAGCGACATGTTGCTCTTCGCAAGGCGTTGGAAGAGGATGGTATTACCCGCTACGTCGCGGAGAGTGTGGCAGCTAGCAATGATTGGCCTCGCATGAACGCGGATGAGAGTGGAGCAAATGGAGACAGCCGGGGAAGTACGAATGGGGTGTTTGGCAAGAAGGTCAAGGCGAGCAGTGTCCCCAAGTTCAAGATTTTGATGGTGGGTGGATTCGTGCTTGTCAATGCTTTCAACCTGTGCACGCTCCCTTTCCGAAATCGTCAGGATGGACTTCTTTTCCCCGCACTATCGAAAATCACCAACGTCTTATCGCCTGCCCCAATCGATCCGTTTAAAGTTGCGGAGAACGGCCTTGATTCGATTTACGTCGCTTCAAAGAGCAAGCAGCAAGAAACTGTGGTGACTGTATTAGCACCTATCAAATACAATCTCGAATACCCCTCTGTGCACTATGCGGAAGCGGAGGAAGGCGGAATTTTTGACATTGAATATACAGATCAATTTTTGGATGCTGTTGGGGGTAAAGTTATCGAAAGCCTGCTGAAGAGCCTTGATGATCCAATCATCAGCAAGTGGATTATCGCCGCTTTAACTCTCAGTGTTATTCTTAACGGTTACCTCTTCAACGCTGCGCGGTGGAGCATTAAAGAGCCCGAAACAGTTAGTCACACTCCGAAAGAGCCCAAAATCGACCATAAGGAGGAGCAGAGGAAAGAGGAAATTAAGGTGAATGGCACACTTCGAACACGCGAGGAGTGCGAGAAGCTGCTCAAGGAGAAGTTGGCCCCCTTCTTGACGGATGAGGAATTAATTGATCTGTCCCTCCGCGGCAAGATCCCTGGCTATGCCCTCGAAAAGACGATGGAAGACTCCAGCA
Source organism: Paracoccidioides lutzii (assembly GCF_000150705.2). Lineage (NCBI taxonomy): Eukaryota > Fungi > Ascomycota > Eurotiomycetes > Onygenales > Ajellomycetaceae > Paracoccidioides > Paracoccidioides lutzii. The sequence goes on along the minus strand of NW_015440961.1, from coordinate 877,551 downwards.
TCCCCCGCATCGACGCACTTACACGCGCAGTGAAAATCAGAAGAGCCGTCATTTCACGAAACCCATTAACAGCTGAACTAACCAGCTCATTCGAGTCCTGCAAGCTCCCGTACAAGGATTACAACTACACCCTCGTCCATGGCGCCTGCTGCGAAAACGTCGTCGGTTATCTTCCACTCCCATTAGGCCTCGCAGGACCGCTCGTCATCGATGGAACAAGCTACTTCATCCCCATGGCTACAACGGAAGGTGTTCTTGTTGCGAGTACAAGTCGAGGCTGCAAAGCAATCAACGCTGGTGGCGGGGCTATTACTGTACTCACAGGCGATGGCATGACTCGCGGACCCTGTGTTAGCTTCCCAACGCTGACTCGAGCAGGTGCAGCGAAAGTCTGGCTAGATTCTGAAGAAGGACAAGCCGTAATGAAAAACGCATTCAACTCCACGAGCCGCTTTGCGAGACTGCAGTCGATGAAGACAGCCATGGCCGGCACAAACTTATACATCCGTTTCAAAACCACGACGGGCGATGCAATGGGTATGAATATGATATCCAAGGGTGTCGAGAAGGCGTTGCAGGTCATGTCCACGGAAGCGGGGTTCGACGACATGACTGTCGTATCCATTTCGGGGAATTACTGTGCCGATAAGAAACCTGCAGCTGTCAATTGGATTGAGGGACGGGGCAAGGCAGTCGTTGCTGAAGCGATCATACCCGCCGACGTGGTCCGTGGCGTGCTGAAGAGCGACGTCGAGACGCTTGTCGAGCTGAATACGAGCAAGAATTTGATCGGGAGCGCCATGGCGGGGAGCATTGGTGGGTTCAATGCGCATGCGTCGAATATCGTGACCGCATTATTCATTGCGACGGGCCAGGATCCCGCGCAGAATGTCGAGAGTAGCAATTGCATCACCATTATGAAGAAGTGAGTTCTCCTTGTTCCCTCAGTCACCCCCCAACCCAACCCGACATCTAGACCCCTTCAACACCCCATTAACCATACCACAACAGCGTAAACGGCAACCTCCAAATCTCCGTCTCCATGCCTTCCATCGAAGTCGGCACAATAGGCGGCGGCACCATCCTCGAAGCTCAATCGGCCATGCTCGAACTCCTCGGCGTCCGCGGCGCACACCCCACCAATCCAGGTGATAATGCTCGACAGCTCGCCCGCATCATCGCTGCTGCTGTCCTGGCAGGTGAATTGAGTTTGTGCAGTGCGTTGGCAGCGGGGCATCTTGTTCGGGCGCACATGGCGCACAACAGGAGTGCAGTGTCGATTGCAGGCGCAGCGTCGACGGTTACGCCTAGTGCGGTGCCCCCGCGGTCTGTTACGCCAGTTTCGGCGGCGGTGGGGGCTGCGAGGGGGTTGGCGATGACACGGGCTGCGCAGTAAACGGGCTTTTGTGTAATTTTTTTTTTTTTTTTTTTTTATATATATTTTCTTTCTGTTGGTTTTGTGTGATGAACAATTGTAATTGTCGTGTCTTCTAACATTTTGCGTTTTCCTCATTTTCCCCCGCCACGGCATATATGGAGCGTCTATCCACTGGGAATTTTGCTTATGGTCTTAACACTTTTGAAGTATCTTGTCTTCATTTTTCATCTCCATCTCTCTTCCTGCTCCTTGTTGTAACTTTTTGGTGGTTTGTTTGTCAATGCTTCTTTTGTCGGTCCTGGTTACATATAAAATATACATGTACAGAAGAAGAAGAGAGGAGTCGAGAGGAGAATCTATGCATAACCTCCTGCATATCGTTTACCATTCCCCGCCGGTCTTGTCTGTTTTGTGATGACCGTTGATTAACGTTAACTGTTTCCCACGACTACGCCTGTACATATCCTTTGTCTTTCCCCGCTTCCATTCTCCTCTTCGCTTCGGTTCTTGGACTCTCACGGGCCAACTGGTGGGCACAGTGCATATAGAGATATCCAATCAATCTTATTTTTCTTTAAAAAAAATGCATTTTTGTTCATCGACAGAGAGCTTTGACGGAATAACTTCTATCTTGTATTTTCCCCGCTTCCCCCCTCTCTCACCGCTCGCTTTCCTCTATAAATGTTCAGAATGCCATCGTATTTCGGTAAACCACCTACCACCTACCTTACAACCTGTTCAGATTTCCAAGGATTTGACTTGAACCTAGACAACTAATCTCAACCACTCTGACCCAAGACCCAAGGGGAAATAAACGCCGCCACGTTTAACTACATATACACCACTATTCTTATCTGAGAGAGAAGAAGAGAGGGGGGGAAACAGGGCTGCTGACATTTCCAAGGTTTCTTCCAGAAAGTGGGTACGGTCCCCTGTTCCCTGTTCCCCGTTCCCTGTTCCTGGACCGGGTTAGTTGGAAATCAGCTCGGCTTTCTTTCTCAGCTGAACAACCTGACAAAAAATGGGTAACTTAATGTTTATCTGCAGACCCCTCCCTCCCTCGGTCTTGAACAGCAGCACCCACGCTAAGCCGCCAACTGATGGTCAACGGGGCCGGGTAAGGGTAGATCATGCAAATACGAGCAGCACTTGACGCGGTCAAAGAGACAGAAGCACAACAGCGTCAACACCCGTAGCATGGCTCTTCGATCAATAAATAAAGCTCACGGTGGTGGCTGACTCGGGTGATTGCAGCGTGACTATTTCCCTAGACAGGGCCTGAGCAAGACCCTTTTTCACTTGCATGTGTATGTATGTATGTATACTTCAATTAATCATCGTTTCTGGTTTGTTGCTGGAGTCTGTCTGCGCGGTTTTCCAGGGTTGGCCCCCGGGGCTTATTATTATTATTCACTTAGCTCCCCAGAGATTGATCATGGTTGGGTTTGCGTAGATCGAGTCTTCGTCATCCTCCTCCTATTTTCCTCGATTCCAACCAACTCCTCATTCAACCTCCTGCACAGAAAAGAGGGGGGGTGGGAAGGGAGGTCATCCATCTCTTGCAGCACATCCCTCGGGGTTCCGTAATTCACTCATTCCACCAGCCAGCCAGCCTTCTTTATTCCCCTCGTTCTGTCTGCTCTCTCCACTCGCTCTCTTGATTTCCCACCTCTGGAAACTTACCCCGATCGAACCTCGGGCAGAGCCAGCGTGGCTGATCTCTGCCAGACACACACACTTCACTTCTCCTCCCCTCCCCCTTCCGTCCTCCGCAGCGAAGATCTCCTGATTTTCTTTCCCCTTCTTGTCCAACCGCTCGAACTCTCCCGTCGCGTCCCAGATTTGGACACACGGTACAATACAACACGCTGCATTCGTTCCGCCAAGTGGCTAACAACCTTTTCCCCCCCCCGTGTCGCCGCCTCTCTT
>NW_015440961.1:873197-874232 GCF_000150705.2 Paracoccidioides lutzii | reverse complement strand
CTTAGGGGGGAGCTTCAAAGGCAACGTGAAGTCACAGAGCAAGTCCGAAAAGAGGCCTCCAACTTCCTACAGGAGATGCGGGCGCTGTCTGATCGGACGCAGGAACGTTGGGAACGCGAAGAACGCCTCACACAGGACTTTCACAGGATGGAAGAAGAGGTTAAGCTCTGGAAGAACCGCTACGCAAAGACGAAAACACGACTACAACATCTACGATCCCCCTCACTTGGGCTTCCAGGACATTACATCCAAGATGTCGCAACCATTACCGCAAGGGAAAACGACGTCAGCCATCCAGATGGACTAGTCAACGATGTCCACCTTACCAAATTCCAAATATCCATCGACGAGCTCTTGCGCACCGCACGCATGGCAGATCCAGCACATGTTCTCGAGCAGATGAAAGCCGTCGTCTTCGCTGTCCGCCATATAACTCAAGACGTCGAAACTGCCCAGTCAATTGGGAAAGCAGATGATCAGCAAACACCATCATCACACATTCGCTCCCGTGCCAAAATCCGCGTCTCAGCCACAGCAAACAACCTTATCACCGCCTCCAAGGACTTCGCAAACAGCAATGGGATATCCCCCGTATCTCTTCTGGACGCAGCAGCCTCACATCTCTCAGCCGCAATTGTCGAACTGGTCCGTATCGTCAAGGTTCGCCCGACTCCCGCAGATGAGCTTGAAGTCGATGATGGTGTTGGGGATGGTGATGATCTGGACGCCATAATGCAGTCACCTACCTACTTCAGCGTCCCGTCTAGCCTGGACAGGTTGAGTGGGAATGAATCTGTGTACAGCGCTATTAGCTCGCCGCATTCTGCGCAGCATTCGCGGATGGCATCAGCGGCTTCTGGTGCGGGGGAACATATGCAGATGCACCGGAAGACGTTTTCGAATGGGCAAATGCTTGAGAAGACTGGGCTTGGTATAGAGGAGGTGGATGGGGAGTTAGAGGAGCTTAGGGTAAGTATATAAACTCAACTTACTTGCAAGCAAGGGGTAAAATGTACATATGTTTAATTGTCTATC
>NW_015440961.1:826189-872243 GCF_000150705.2 Paracoccidioides lutzii | reverse complement strand
CCCCGCGGCAATCTTGGCACCACCCCCTTCCCCTTCCCCTTACCAATTCTCCTCAACCACCCAAGGATTTTTCCGCCAACCCCCCCCCCCCCCCCCCTCGAGGCAACCTCGTCTCCATGAAACTTGTCCCTCTCCCACCCGACCTCTTTGCTGCTGTTATTGTTTCTCGACACGCTCGTTACGATTTCTCATTCTGCTCTTCATCCTGACCCGCCCTTGTTCCTTCATCCGCGGCTATTCTCAACACTCCCAGACCGCTATTCGGCTGGTGAAACGTACTCCTTTCCAGACGCTCCAAACGGCCAACCTGCCAGCTAGCCAGTCACGCAGCCATCCCGAGGAGAGAAAAAATATACCATTCTTGGAAACCCGAATTGAAGGGGAAAGAGAGAAGACAAAAAAAGCACAGTGGCATACAACGAACTATCTGCATATCCCTTCAACCATCATTAATTAATATTCGCTCCCAATGCTGTGAACACAAGGGTTTCCAGATAACCACCACTCTCTTTTTCCTTTGGTTCTTTTTTCCTTTCCCCTCCCCCTCCCCCCCCCTTCTATCCCTCCTAGCCGCTTAACCTCCCCGTTACACATATACGGGAATGCCCTGCTCGGTCACCCAGGGAGACAATGTCACGCATTTCTGCTGACGGAAGCATATGGCCCGGGACTAACCATTTTCACTCCATGAACAACAAACTCAATATCTCCAAATCTCCCGCTCCCCCGCCCGGTCGAAGCGCCCCAGCATCCACCCCGAGTTCAGGTGGCCCACCCTTCAATCCTCTGGAATTAAATGCTCCTGACATTGGTCCTAATGGTCTCATCCACAGCAGCGGGGCCCCCAATTTCAATGGTACCAATGGTGTCTACGGGAACAATGGCCTTGCTCTGCATCGACCGTCGGCCAAGTCCCAAAACCCATCACCCCCCAGCTCGGTCGCCTCGAAATCAAGGGTCAGCGATGGAACCCTTTCCGACCAGCGGAGCAGGAGATATGGGATGATGGAGGACCTGCTACGGAAGCACTACGCTATACTAAAACGGTTCATGCAAGGACAGGGGCGAGAGGACCTTAACGCTTCACGGGCAAGTAAAGCCCGTGACAAACTCCTCCGCCTATCCCCAGGCCAGGTCATGGAATTGAGTACAGATGTCTACGACGAGTTGCTCCGCCGACAGGCTCAATCGCCCAATCGACCCGGTGGCAACAGGCCAGATGTACCCCCATACTTACTTCCGCGTCAAGAATTCCACGAAAAGCGCAACCAGGCGCGCCAGAAGTTATCCACCCTGCTACAGCCACGTTTCATAGACCTGGCTGCAGACGTGCTGTGCGAGTTGGAACGACGCCTCCCGCACTTCGCCAATATGGATCTCGCAAGTCGCAGAATGAGTCCTGCACTGAGTGTGCGCAGTGTTGTTGGCGGCGGATACGCTTCCAGCAGCAACGGCTATGATCCACGACCAGGTTCTAACGATTCCTTCACCTACGGGACAAATAGCTACCCTGCCCCTCTCCGCACACAATCTCGAGGCTCTGGTCCCGGCGGTCTGGGCCTCAGGGGGGGATTACCGCCTAACCCGCACCCGCCAAGCGCCCGATTCCCTCCCCGCCAGGGCTCATTGAACGCCTCCACAGCTGGTTTAGATATCAATGGTGAAATGATACCTGAAAATGGGCCGTTGCCAAAATCGTTTCAGAGTAATACCATTGTGCCGAATAAGAGTACTATGGTTGAGGAGGATGTTGAGGGTAGCGATGAAGGTGGAGAGGATGAGGGTGAGATCGATTATGTGCATGATGTTAATGATGGTGTTGATGGCATGCAATATGAGGATGATGATCCGGATAGGAGGAGCGATGCATTTGCATTGGATAAGGTGTTGGAGAGTCGGAAGGAGACGACGATGACGCTGGTTGGGAATGGGAATGGAGTTGGAGTTGGAGTTGATTCGGAGAGGGAAAAGGAGATGTTGGCTGAGGCGCGGGGGCAGGTATCTAAGTTGGAGAAGAGGGTGGATGAGTTGGAGGCTCAGTTGAAAGAGAAAGATGGCGAGGCTGATAGGCTGCGGGATGAGGTTAGGGGTAATTCTGATGTGAGTTGTTTTGGATATATATCTTGTTCTTTGTTTTTTGTGTTTTCATTTGGTTTATTTTTATTTATTTATTTTATTTATTTTTTTGCTGTTGGATGTGTTTACTGACATCCTTTAACATTCCCCAGTCTTTGGATTCTGAAAGACAGCAGTGGGAAAACATGAGAAAAGATTGGGATCGGAAAAGAGAAGAGTGGGATAAGATGAAGTCGCATTTGGAAGCGAAGCTTTCAGAGTTGCAAAATCTGCAGCATCTAAATGTTTCGCTGCAGGATCAGTTGGAAGGTGAACGAAGGGAATATGAAAATCGAGAACAAGATTTACGGCAGCAAATTCAGCAGGCTTTGACAGCGGCAGCTGCGGCCCGGAACACAGATTCAGAGATGGGCAGAGAGATAGACAGAGGTAGAGCTAGAGAGACCGACATAGATAGCGGTGTATGGAAATCGCGAGCTGAAGATTCCGAACGGGAAAACCAGGAACTTAGGGGGGAGCTTCAAAGGCAACGTGAAGTCACAGAGCAAGTCCGAAAAGAGGCCTCCAACTTCCTACAGGAGATGCGGGCGCTGTCTGATCGGACGCAGGAACGTTGGGAACGCGAAGAACGCCTCACACAGGACTTTCACAGGATGGAAGAAGAGGTTAAGCTCTGGAAGAACCGCTACGCAAAGACGAAAACACGACTACAACATCTACGATCCCCCTCACTTGGGCTTCCAGGACATTACATCCAAGATGTCGCAACCATTACCGCAAGGAAAACGACGTCAGCCATCCAGATGGACTAGTCAACGATGTCCACCTTACCAAATTCCAAATATCCATCGACGAGCTCTTGCGCACCGCACGCATGGCAGATCCAGCACATGTTCTCGAGCAGATGAAAGCCGTCGTCTTCGCTGTCCGCCATATAACTCAAGACGTCGAAACTGCCCAGTCAATTGGGAAAGCAGATGATCAGCAAACACCATCATCACACATTCGCTCCCGTGCCAAAATCCGCGTCTCAGCCACAGCAAACAACCTTATCACCGCCTCCAAGGACTTCGCAAACAGCAATGGGATATCCCCCGTATCTCTTCTGGACGCAGCAGCCTCACATCTCTCAGCCGCAATTGTCGAACTGGTCCGTATCGTCAAGGTTCGCCCGACTCCCGCAGATGAGCTTGAAGTCGATGATGGTGTTGGGGATGGTGATGATCTGGACGCCATAATGCAGTCACCTACCTACTTCAGCGTCCCGTCTAGCCTGGACAGGTTGAGTGGGAATGAATCTGTGTACAGCGCTATTAGCTCGCCGCATTCTGCGCAGCATTCGCGGATGGCATCAGCGGCTTCTGGTGCGGGGGAACATATGCAGATGCACCGGAAGACGTTTTCGAATGGGCAAATGCTTGAGAAGACTGGGCTTGGTATAGAGAGGTGGATGGGGAGTTAGAGGAGCTTAGGGTAAGTATATAAACTCAACTTACTTGCAAGCAAGGGGTAAAATGTACATATGTTTAATTGTCTATCTACATTTGTTACGATGGCAGGTCTACCTTGAAGAACAAACAGATGGCGTCGTTCAATCCATCCAAGCTCTCGTCTCCTCTATCCGTGCAGAGCCAGACGACATGTCCGCTATACGCGTGCATATCGACACAATCTCCTCTGTCGTCAGCAGGATTATCTCCATGACGGAGAATGTGATGGCGCAAGAGCAGCTGAAGCAGCAGAAACATCCCTCCACCTCAAACAACGACAAAAACAATAGTAACAATAATACCAATACCAATAACAACAACGACAGCAACAGCAACGACAACAGCAGCGACAACAGCAGCAACAGCAGCAGCAAAAGCAGCAGCAGCAAAAGCAGCAGTAACAGTAACAACCTCCGCGACCGCGCAGGCCCAATCATTCGCAACCTTTCCTATTGCCGAGATAGATTAGCGAAGGAGGGCGCTGTGTGCGGGAAGGCTATGAGCGTTGTGGAGGTGCGGGATGTTACGGGGAAGTTGCTGCCGATTGCTTTCGAGATTGCCAGGGAGACGAAGGAGCTGGTGCAGAGACTTGATATCAGATGGGTGTGATGGGTGGTGGTGGAGTAACATGGGAGGAGGACGATGACGATTCCCGATGAGATGAAATTTGCAACAAGGAGTTTTTTCTTTTTATTTTCTTCGTGTTTGGTGTTTTTATTTTTTTATTTTTTTATTTTTTTGGTAAATTGTTTGCTCATCCAGCAACGTAAACAGTTTCGTCCATGTGTTTTGTATACTTGGCTTAGGTTTTTTTTGTACTGTATTTATTTGCATCGGAAATGGGGTGAAATGTATTTGGTGATGCTTGTATATAGTGAGTGTGGAGTTTTGGCTAGGATAATATCTCTCTTTGTTTTTGTCATTCTTGAATTCTCCAATAAGCTCATTTTGCTTCCATTTGATATTAAATATATGAAATTTATACGAACATTCTTCCTAAGTAATAATGCTTTTTTGGAATGATGGGATACGTCTTTGGAATTCTTATTCTGACTGCCGTAGTTAACAATTGTGCTCCTACGCTAACTGCTTAGTCATATCTGAAAACAATTTCAGATATTTAAGTCAACTAACTATTCGGCTTTCAGCAGTTGACCTTGAACCAATTTTTGCCGTGTGCTTTTACAACTTCTTCCGGGCCTGAACAACCCATCCCAGCAAGGAATTCTGCATGTAAGTATTTATATAATCTTTCCCCGGCTTCTTTGCTGCATTTCTTTGGATTTTTCCCCTCCAATTGGCCTTGGCTATGGTTTGATGTCATGTCAGAAGAGACACGGAGGAGGGTTCTCCCGGATGGACTTTGCTTTGAGAGCAATGAATGCAGCCAATCATCCATAGCGGAGATTAGCCATCTACGAGAGTTGTCCATGCAGCATGCATACTTTGTCAATTGGTGTCTCTCTGGATATCTTCCACCACGGATTCTTCACCGTCAACCCTGACCAAAAGAGTTTGAGAGGCTTTGCGTAAAGAGAGCTAGTAGAAATAGCTGCACTGGGCTAACTTTGCGAATATATACCTCCTTATTTGCCGTGTTATTATTAAAGATATATACATATTTTGTGTAAGTGATTTCACTTTCCAATCTCCTATGCATTTATTGCATTTATTATAAAGTTTGATGCTCATTCTGTCGCTTTATGGTTGCATGCTAACCAAGCTGGAAACATAGAATATTACATCCGTCTATACACACGCTTAAAACGACCAACATGTCCTTCCTCGCACGATCGCTGCCACCCACTCTCCCTCTTCTGCAGTTTTCTTCCTCCGTCCTCCGGGCTTCTTCATCTTCTTCCGTTGCCTCTTCCGCCTCATCTGCTCTTCGCTCCCTCTCCCACTCCAACACCCATCTCCGTTCCTTCCATTCATCCCCCGCAACCGCGACTATCAAAACATTCTTCGACGTCAAATTCTCGGATCCGGATACGAAGCAGGGTAAGTTATCTTGTTTCCTGCAAGGAGCGTAGTTGTTCGCCTACCTCTTATTTGTAATGATATCAATGTCAATTGAATGGCAAAACATCCGATCCGTTCGAATTGTAACATAAACTAATTTCTTTAACCAATCGTTTCTTCACAATAGCCGTTCAGGAACGAATTGAGTTCGAGCTCTTCGACGATGTCGTCCCTAAGACCGCGGAGAACTTCCGTGCCCTCTGCGTTTCTCGAGAGGACAAATTTGGTTACAAGGGCTCTTATTTCCACCGCATCATCCCGGGATTCATGATCCAGGGTGGTGACTTCACCCGTGGTAACGTAAGTTCAAAAACCCTCAGTTCCGTTTCCCCTTCTTGCTGTTGCCAGATCACGCATTACTTAGTTTTTGGACTATCTGCTAGTTTCACCTAACTTCTATATGTATATAGGGAACTGGTGGCAAGTCCATCTATGGAGACAGGTTCCCCGATGAGAACTTCAAGCTCAGCCATAAGGGACCGGGCTATCTCTCTATGGCCAATGCCGGCCCAAACACGTACGTCTACCTGCCATTTAATTTCAACTTCACTTTTCCCATTACCCCCGTTACAAACTTGTAGTATTAACTCGTCTGCCCCCGACAATTTCAGCAACGGCTCTCAATTTTTTATCACGACCACAGAAACCACCTTCCTCGATGGCAGGCATGTCGTTTTTGGCAAGGTCGTGCAAAAGGACAAGAACGACAATAAATACATAGACATCCTTAAAAAGATCGAGAAGAGTGGCAGTGACCAGGGCCGCATTACAGCAGATATTAAACCCCAAATTGTTGACTGCGGTGAGATCAAGGACGAAACAGCTGTTTAAGTTTCTGTATTTTAGAAAAGAAGGAGGCTTTCTTTTTTTGTCTTTCTCGTTTTGTGAAGGTATGAAAGATGAGATATTGTGATGAAGAGGGGCAATTGTACAATATAGCAGGAATTGTAGAGGGCAAGGGAAAAAAAAATAAAAAAAATAAAAAAATAAGCGTTTCGTAAGAATGAAACCCCCTGAAAAATATTCCTTTATTTCAATTGGCTTAAGGAGCTCTTTCTGAGCAATCATCATTTTTAAAAATGGTAAACAAGAAAAGAACTAAAGCTAAAAACCCATTGTGAAAAGCAAGAACATAAGAGTGACAGGCTGTTGCATGAACATTCTTATAACTACCATATATACATATCAGCTGAATAAAATATGACAGAATGGCGAGCTTGATCGATTGCAAAGGTTGCTATCTACAGGAACGAGCATGTGGTCCGACAAAATATCTGACAGTCTCTATTCGATTTACATGGCTCATCTGTATTTAGATATCAATATCTGGTAATCGGCTACGAGTGTACATGGCTAGGTGTATTTGATAGACGGCGTCAGAAACAGTGAATCCTTTACAAGAAGCGTGCCATTGTGGACTGAACGACCTCCCCTCGCATAAGATCGAAGATAGACCGCTGGGTCACAGAAACACAAGGCGTTGGCTCGGGGGTTACGCTCAGATCGCTGGTGAGAAAGAAACGGTTCCCTGACATCAACAAGTTCAAGTAACTAGTTCTTGAATTAATCGCTTAGTCTATTTATTGCCATTAATTGTCAATCACCAATAAAGCCCCACAGTTCAGCATAGTTATCCGTAGCGAAACTGGGATTGTTTTCATATCCAATAAGGAAATGATTCGTAGGCAATGGTGATTTTCTTGATTCCTCTTTTAAGATCAACACCACGGTAAACGTCCGATAAACCGCGGTTGGATCAGTTCGATCAATCGATTCGAGCAAAGGATAGAAAAGCGGCTGCATATCTTGTGGCCCATTTTTCAATATGTTTTAGGAGACTATAAAGTTCACGATGGTAATGTAATTTACCCCTCAATGATTTCAGCACTCATGTCACACAGAGAAAGATCCATCAGATATTTTTGTGATCGTGCGTACCAGGGTTTCTTTGCTGTCGCGGACCCGGGTACGTAGTTCATCAGGGGCAACCTTGACCCAGCTTAACAGCATCTCTACCATGTCTTTGTAATCTTCATGGTTTGTCTCGTGTTGGAATTCTTGTTCCAGGCAGATCCGAGCAGTAAATGAAGATCAAAACTAGAGAGGCAGTATCTTAGCAATTTGCAAATGAAAAGGGTTCAGTTCATGACTCGACGCGATAGGATTCCCTGCCTCATCCGCTGCACAAAGAAATAATTAAGTAGTTCAGCTCATCGTTCGATGCCATCAGCCAATCCTTCGCCCTCCCCTTCCAACACTTTCCGGCCTGCTGCTTTTATCACGCCGTTCAGGATCTCCCTGACCTGCTTACAACCATCGAGCCCTACTGCGAACATAGTTTCCAGATATGATATATGTACGCCAGACTCCATCTGGACAACTGACAGCATCTGGTTGTCCTCTTCATCATCCATGGAGTCGTGTCCCGAGGGGGCTGGATTTGAATTTGCAACAGTCATGAACGGAAGTTCTTGTTCTTCAGGCATTGACATGTCAAGGAGCGGATCTAAACTTTCGTTGATTCCACCCACTCGTTTCATTTCTGGTGTGGCGGGTGTAGATGCCCGTCCGCTCATTCCGACTGTACAAGCACAAAGAAGGCCAGGCATAGGTATTCCAGCATCCACCAACGCCAGGGTGCAGGCATTTATACAAGCTGCGAAGAGGGAGCCATCAGATGACAGAACAGAAATGTTAAGAGATATTGTGCTATGTGGATATAGATGGGTGTGTAGGTGTGGTTGAAAGGCATCACGAAGGGCAACGGCTAGATCGGTAGATGCTTGTCTGTAGCTTTGGTTAGAAATATAAACAAAGCTGATATATAAAAAAAAATAACCAAATACTAATCATATTTAGGTAATGGACACGAGCTACCAACCTATCACCTCCACCTCCACCTCCACCGGCGGCTAAACTTTTCTTCTTCCTGTCAACACCAGAGAAACCTGCAATATTGACCGCGACAGAAATAACGGCCCCCTCACGAGCTGGGCCCGTTGCTTCAGATCGTCGACCCTCTGCTGGCCCATGTACCATACATATAACGACGGTATTGCCCATTGCGAGATATGAGGATCCAGATGTCGCGGGATTAGTGGAGATCTGAGCTTGCATTAAGCGAAGTTCATTCCAACGACGGCCATCTAGCCGAAGTCTTGTGAGGCGATATGTTGTTGAGGTGTCGAGAGGCATAATGATAAGGGTTTATCTAGGTCTTGTGCGTACTTGCACAGCGCTGGAGTAGGTATCGTGACTCTTTTACCAATGACTGAACAACAATTGAGGAGACTACAACAGCACAAGATCGTTTCTCATGAGATAAAATTAAGAGAAGTCTTTCGTGAGGCTCTATACTCCAATTTCCCCTCCGCAGACAAACCAATCCTGATATGGGTATAATCTTCACTGTGGGGAGCGGCGGCTCAAAGGTTTTGGTGAAGAGCAGCAATTTAAGGCAAATTGGACAGAAGTGGATCCAATGGACGGAAGATAGATAGCTAGAGAGAGAATGATTTTCGTTGGTCGCTTTATTGAAATGCTGGTATGAGCATCAGAGCGTGGTTTTTGTTTCAGAAAGGAGAAAATCTCTACTGCGCTGGGGAAAAGAAATCCGATGTTAAGCTTTTCTATTTTTGACGTCTGGTCATGTGACTTGGCGATTTACCCTTCAAGGTCAGCGTTGTGTCTCCGCATCCAGCTCTGGAGGCCGCCCGTTAGGGTCAGAAGTTCAACTCTCTCTTATTTAGGATGGTTTCCAAATGGGAGCTGGAGGATTCCGATGCCACCACACAAAGCGGTGACGCTAGCGATGATGACTTGGGCTACCCAAGGAGTACTCCCAAGAAATGGCGGCATCGGATGGAGACCTCTGGAGGTATAGGAGCCTCTCAATTCCTCCCGGCCCCTATTATCTCGTTATTCTTACCAAACTAATAAGAATCGGATGTAGGAGTCAGTTCATCAGAACAGCCGGGACTGGGCCGCAAGGCATGCAGCGCTAAAAACCCAATTGCCGTATCTGTAAACCAGGAGATCATATCATTGTCAGACGATGAATTCAGTGATATAAAAGATTTTGACGATGGTGCAGCTGCATATGAGAAGTTCAAGAACAGAAAAAGTCTCCAGCGCAAACAAGCAGCTGCAATAACTCGCAGAGCTAAAGGTGTAACTCAAAATCCAATTGTTGGAAAACGCCCAGCCAAAACAGAAACCAACACGTCCTCCCGGAAAAGACAACGACAGTTGAAAGAGTATGGAGAATTATCATCCGATGATGACATGATGGGACACATCCTGCCAAACTACATTCAAAACCGCCGCTCAGCATTTGATAAGAAAACAGTGCTGTTGAAAGAGGCAGGATTAAAATTACCACCAAATTTTGACGATGTCGAGTTCTCTGATGATGAGCATCTGGAGGATCTGAAAGAGAAGCCGGATTTCCAAAAGGCTACTCCATCAAGAAACTATGAAGACATTCAACTTCCGTACTCTTTAGGCTTGATCCCGGCCCCGATCGCACAGTGGCTACGAGACTATCAAGTTAGGGGGGTTGAATTTCTACACGAATTGTTCGTTTATCAGAAAGGCGGGATCCTCGGAGATGACATGGGTCTAGGGAAATCAGTGCAAGTAATAGCTTTCCTAACGGCCGCATATGGGAAAACAGGCGACGAACGAGATGCTAAGCGCATGCGAAAGATGAGACGAACGGGAGACGGGGTTTGGTATCCCCGAACTTTAATTGTTTGTCCTGGGACTCTTTTGCAAAATTGGAAATCTGAATTGGATAGATGGGGTTGGTGGCACGTGGAGGTATATCATGGTGCTGGAAAGGAGGCAGCTTTACAGTCTGCTGCTTCAGGCAGGGTTGAGATCATGCTCACAACCTACAAAACCTACGTGCTCAATAAGGGTGCGTTGAATATGGTTGAGTGGGATTGCGTCGTGGCAGATGAGTGCCACATTATTAAGGAGAGAAAGTCAGAAACAGCACAGTCGATGAACGAAATTAATGCTCTTTGTCGAATTGGTCTTACTGGTACAGCTATCCAAAATAAGTACGAAGAACTCTGGACACTACTCAATTGGACCAACCCCGGGAAATTTGGGCCGGTATCCACTTGGAAGTCCACGATTTGTGACCCGCTAAAATTAGGACAGTCTCATGATGCAACTATGTACCAACTTAGCAAAGCGAGGAAGACAGCAAAAAAGCTGGCTAATAACCTTCTACCTCCGTTCTTCCTCCGCCGCATGAAAACGCTGATCGCGGACCAGCTACCAAAGAAGAGTGATCGAGTCGTATTTTGCCCCCTCACTCCAACCCAAGCGGATGCGTACGAGAGGGTTTTAGATAGTGATATAATTAAGTATATCAAAATGTCCTCTGATCCTTGCTCCTGTGGATCCCGTAAGAAATCCGGCTGGTGTTGTCGCATGTACTTACCCCAGGGTGGAAAATGGCAAAGTTATGTCTTCCCGGCGATTTCAAACCTGCAAAAGCTCAGCAACCACCTTGCTATTCTCATTCCACAATCACAGGATCCGTCTGAAAAACAAGATAAGGACCTAGAAATGTTACAGATCGCCGTACCGGACCAGTGGCGACAGCTTTATGCCACGAGGGATTCAATCCTTAACTATGCGAACCACGAGTTCTGCGGAAAGTGGAAAGTATTAAAGAAACTGTTAAAGTGGTGGCACGGAAATGGAGACAAAGTCCTTGTCTTTTCGCATAGTGTGAGGCTGCTAAAAATGCTCCAGATGCTTTTCAAACATACTAGTTATAACGTCAGTTATTTGGACGGTTCTATGACCTACGATAATAGAGCCAAAGCCGTTGACAATTTCAACGCTGATCCTCGAGAATTTGTATTTCTTATCTCTACGCGGGCTGGAGGAATAGGACTGAATATCACTTCTGCTAACAAGGTCGTCGTTGTGGATCCGAATTGGAATCCTGCCTTCGATCTCCAAGCACAGGACCGCGCATATCGTATTGGGCAATCGAGAGATGTTGAAGTGTTCCGGTTAATTTCTGCTGGGACAATCGAAGAAATTGTCTATGCCCGCCAGATATACAAACAACAACAGGCAAATATTGGATATACGGCCAGCACAGAACGGCGATATTTCAAAGGGATCCAAGAAAAAAAGGGCAGAAGGGGCGAAATATTCGGCCTCTCAAATATGTTTCAATACCAGGGCGACAATATCGTCCTGAGAGATATCGTCAACAAGACGAACGTCGCGGAGAGCAAAGTTGGTGTTAAAATCGTCGAGCTCGAACTGGATGATACCAATGATGGGCTTAATAAAGAGCCTTTCCCTTCACCAAACGATGAGGAGAATGACGATGCAATGAGCCAACTAGCCGCCATGATTCGAGGAGAAGAGGTCGGGGACAGGAACGAAAACAAAATGAACGTCATACAGGCCAAGCATGACCCTATCCAGGCCATTCTAGCTGGAGCAGGTGTCGAATATACACACGAAAACTCCGAAGTGATCGGTTCATCGAAGATCGAAGAACGCCTTAGCCGTCGCGCCGAGATGGCAGCTGACGGCGCCAGTTTTGGTGAGGAGCAAGTTTTCCAAGGCTCGCAAGATGATGTCTCTTCAGGCTTTGATGTCACCCATGGAGGCAAGCGTGTTCGGTTCAAGTACCACCCGCCAGAGGACGTAAAGAGGCGTCAGTTTTGTAGCATGGCCAAGCGATTTGGATTTGACAGTCTCACCGAGTTTGCTCTCGTTGTCGAGGGGATGACTCAGGCCCAAAGGAGAGGTTATCTGACAAAATGGTATCGAGAATGCCAGTCAATCCTGATGAGCGGCACCAATACGCCGGTCATGGAAGAGGATGTGAGCCTGCTGAATAGTATTCCAAAGCAGCAAACGCCAGGCTGATGGGTAGCAGTCAACTGTGATTCTAACATATATACGTATAAGCCTTTTATGATAATTGGGTATCGTTACTTTTTGGAAAGCCCTTTTTGGGGGGACTCCTAGTTCATGCCCCTGCATACCATAGGACCCACGCGGCCCGTGGAATTTTCATCTGGGAATTGGCTGGATCGCAGATCTAGTTGTCTACGATTCTGCAATTTTGGGTTTCCTTTCCAGCAGGACCAAATCCATCTTTTGATTCGAGGGCCAGTTGTCTATGCAACTCTGGGGAAACCCCTCTCCGATTTCCTCTGGAAACTTTCAGACCACCTTGCTAAGTAGTGATGCATATACGGAGCAATTAATGATGCATATGTCTAATGGCTTTTGACTCCACAAATCCATTGATCAGGGGATGATTAATAACTCGGCTTTTGCTACATATGTTGACTGGTGCATCGGATAATGCAATAGTTTGCTGGTCGAATTGCCCTTTCAGACTTTTGCTCAAGCTTGATCAAATTCTCATGCATCTTGTTCACTTCTACTCTCAAGCGTTACTATTAAGCTCATATAATGTTAAAAGGCCCTATGCTACAGTAAAGCGCTACCGTTCTGATAGTGTTCTAGTGATACATGACTATTTTATAAACAGACAAACTCCCAGACTCCACGCTTAAAAACTTTAATCAATGTAATCGCAGTAGACGAAATTCTCATAAATTTGACGGCCAGCCCATCAAATATTTCCCGAGCACTATTAAAACCAAGATAGAGTCCACAATGCGGGTAGATTGGGCCATTTCTCCTGCCACTTGGCAAGGATCTCAGGAACCTTCTCATCGAAGCATCTCCTCGCTTCACCAGTCGCCTGATCCCAGCCATTCGCACCGTTGATTTTCTGTTCCTCATCAGCTGCACTGTTCAGCCTGTCTGCCAGGTCAAGAATCGCCTTGGAGCCAACCAGGGCCTCCTCGTGACTATCACGAATGTCGACGTTGAAAACATGCACGGGGCGATTCAGCGGGGCACCGCGATTCATCAAATCATCAACCACGGCATCCCAGCACCGCTCTTCACAAGTAATGATAGCATCAACCAACCCGCCCTCTGTCCCCAAACTTCCCTTGTCCCCTCTAGACACATGATCCAATCGCGGCATTCCGGGTACCCATTCCTGAAAGCGCTCCGGACCCCATTTCACGCCCTTGTTTCGCTCGAGCATGGTGAGGACGCCGTTGTTGCGGTATAGTCTAGGGTCCTTTTTGCAATAATTCATCGTACATTTGAGCATAGGATACGGTGTTGAAGTTATAGACATTAGGTTGCGTGATGGATGGGCCTGGGAGCCGGACCAGGGACCCGGTGCCGAAGGATATTACTGGATACGATGACGGTGGTGAGGAGAGGCGATTGTGTGCCTCCATTGACCGATTTTGATTGGCGGCACATACTGTGCAGAATTTAAGTTTGTACGATGTCGATGAGGGGTGCGGTGGTGGTGGTGTAGGTGTTTCATCGGCTGTGCCATCCGTCCCCGCTGGAGGGGTTGAAGATGAGGGTTCCTGCGGGGGCGGAGGCGGTGGAGGAGGGGGTGGATTTGCGGTCATTGCTCGAGCAAGTCGAGGATCTGTACTCATGTTGTCCTTTTCTGATGTGGGTCTACTAATCTACTTCTCCCTTTAAAATGGAGAGTCTAGCAAGAATATTCAAGTGCTCTTAGGTATGAAGCCTGATGATAATGGAAGCTCTCATCCAAAAAGGCTGAAAAGTCAGATCGCTTGTTATTTAAACCCCTAGGAGATCTGCAATCAGCAATGCGAATCAATATAGTCCGTGTATTTCAAATAGAAGGCATACAAAAATTCGATGTTACAGATGTAGCAAAGCAAACATTCAGATAGGTATATTCTTGCGTATGATTCAAGTGTCTCCTCACAAAAGGGATTAGGACAGCTCCAATAAATAGTTCATCATTTGAGATTAAGATAGAGTGAAACAGCTAGCACAACATACGAAATTGGGGACGTGTGTTGACATACCTTGGATCGCGATGCTCCGTCTCTGAGCTCAGAAAACCTGGCTAAGAGATGACCACGGAGAACATTTGCTGGTCCACGGACGTTAAAAAGATGGGACGGATCAAAATAATTCCTGCCGCAAGCCCGCTTAGTCATCACAGAATAGCCGGGCCGTTGAGGTACAATCTGCGAATATGAAATATTAGTCAAGATTTACTATAATAAAAAGGAATAGTATATATTTATTTATTTATTTTGTATATGAGAGAAAGAGAAGTTTTAAAGCATATAAGATTTAATAGTGGCTGAGTTCAATGTAAAGGGGGCTTAACGAGAGAAGAAGCTGCTGAGCCTGCTATTCCGTCTGCGTGTCAGGATTGTGTGTTGTCTCAGGACTTAGTTAAACTAACATTCACTTAGTCGCTTTGTCAGCCCCGCACATCCTCTTCTAGTTAGTTACCACCTATTTTACTAGCAAGATGGTTGGGAGTTAGAATGTAGGAGAATATACAGCTCAACTTGATGCAACATTAGCTACTGAGATATCCCGACATGGCTGAGCTCGCTGAGCTCTGCTGAACTCCTCGTTGAACAGTCTGCCGTTCCGCCCCTCTGTACCTCTGCCAGCCATAAGCACTGCAGAGGTGCAGCAATTGTAACACACTCCGGCATACAAGAATAAGGTGTCCTGGTCCTAGCTTGATTTAATTTAATTAGATTAGAGGTAGTTGAGTGTATATTTTTCAGATTAAAATCTAGTCTCTGAAATATTTTCAATTTGTGGCTCCCTCACTGGGAAATACGTTATCACAAAAGGCTGAATTTGGATTAACTGGTTATTAGTTGCTAACCACACGCTATATACACGTTTGGCAAGGATATGGCGAAAATGCAGGTTGTCGTCGTTCCCGCTGATTCTCCGACCCGCGCCAGACATTTCGCAAACCACGTTGACCAAAGCCTCTCAGCGTGTATCTTACCATCAATGTCCTTGCAGCTTCCCATCACCATGCAAATTGGAACGGATCATGAGATTCATCAGGTGATATAAGGTTGCATGTAACCACTCTACCTACGTTTTGGCCCGTCGTCAGGGGCTCATGTTTGCAAAGCACGGAGTTCAGACAACAACCAGGAGGTTGTACTAAAAGGGTTTTTTTTTTTTTTTTTTTTTTTTTTTTTTTGGCGCAAACCTGACACAACCCAACCCCGACTAAACTTTGAGAGGTAAATCTCGCAGAGCCAAAAGTTTGAAGGGGCACAAAATATTCGGAAGCTCTTAGATGTGCCAGAAAGTGAGAGAGATCAATGTCCACCTCCTTCGACTGGAATCGCACAACCAATGCCCTATCGCAGTCCTGAAATTCTCTCTGGTCTTCCCTGGTCTAGAGAGCCCACATATGAGATTGGGGTATGGTAGTATGTGTCTCCTTTGGCATATCTGCTTAGACTTCAGCTGTTTTGTGCGAAGTATCTTTATATGATTCAGGCTTACCTTCGCCCTAATATTTGGGGGCTATATGACCGACTTCCTGAGGGATCTAGTCCCGACATGTCCCAACTGTATGAGGACAGGGTCAGATACGACATATTCTATGACTTCCTGCTGAGCCTGGCACCTTAATATCAATAATGCAAAGAGCGCTGGCCGAGATTGGGCCAGGAACGACAAGAAGTAACCGTACGATCGATTCTGGAATAGTAGGAGTTTCAGGGAAGGCATTCTTCTCTTGGAAAGGGTCTTGATTCCTGACTCTGGGTTACGTCCTCCCGCAAAAGAAATACTACACAATGGATGGCTTGACGGGAAGGGCGTTTGAGAGGTGGCTTAAATAATTGTACCAATCGACTTGGTTTTTTGAGAACAGCTCACAGCAAATTTTCCCAATAAAACTGCTCAGACTCAAGCTTCACCTATTGGTCGCCAGCCTGAACTCTTCATGTTTGCGTCACTCTGTTGGTTATCATGAGCTGTCTGGTTCCAGAGTGTTAGGGAGTCGAATATACCTGTCTAGGTTTATCATTACAACAGAACCGTCAACTTTGCTCATAGGAGACAGTTGCGTGCTGAATAGGGTCATTGGGACTGGGATGAAATGGGTTCCTGTTGAAGCCCGTTATGAGCAAGGGATCAACAAAGTAGAGAGATATACTTACTCTACCATGATGTCCTTTGTCGCCTCTCTAATCTCAGGGTTCTTGGTGGCATCCTTCCCTAATTCTTCATCCACTCGTTTCCCTAACGGCTCTGTCTGGCTGTGAGGAATTGGCAAATATTTTGTTGGTTTTGGAATCGAGTCTTAGATAATATTTATTCCGCCCTTCGCCGCTCGAAGGAACTGGCGTAAACTCATGGCAAGGCAAAAAATATGGTTCTCACTGGCAGAATTTCAATCATAAGTGCATATTTTGTAGCTGAGACACATGTGCTAGGAGGGCCAATTTGACCTTATATCGAGCGAAGCAACCGACCTTCGCAGAGTCATCAGGATTGCATAGACAAATGAGTTTTACCCACCAGACAACTGTCTCAGCTACCTCTTTTTCTCAGTTGCTAATGCAAGGCTGCCACCTCTCATTTAAGGCTCCTGCTACATGCGCATCGTCTACACTGTTCTGGTGTGTCTACCCATCTGATCTACCTGGTTGTGAGATTAGGCATCACTGCAGCAATCAATCGCGTGCGATTTTCGCGATGACCCAACAACGATTAATTGACACCGAGAGCAATACTGGTCCAGGTGAACGAAGTTCTCGAGGAGCCGCTGGTGTTGGTCGACCGCTTCGAATACTTCCAAGCGGTTCTAGATGGGTACTTGACCGCCTAGCAAGGTCTGGTTTTGTGTGTACACACCCATACATATTGAAACAATTTCAATGTCAACCTCGGTCGATTTGGCTCAAGCTTGCAGAGATAGTGGAACTCGCCGATGCATACTTCAATTCTCACAACTATTCTTAATGGATGTGCAGATTCTGAAAGTGAATTCCATCCCTTGTATGCATCATTGAGTATTCTGAGATCAAGGAGTTGTGCTGTGGTAAAGAGACGAGCCCTTCTACGACCAGCTCTCACTGCTATTGATTCTTGCATATCCTGTAGACACCTAACTAATTCATGCCTAACAACAATCCACACTTTCATACATACGAGTTAGATGTTAGATCAGGCCGATCTTGATCATGAACTCTGATGAACCGTAGCCGACTGCGAAGCTACCCCAGCTCCATCACATGCCGAGGCTCCAAGACCACTCAGATCACCCTATATATGATCCGACAATCTAGATACTTTATACCAATTAATTGAGGTCTTTTAATAATTTATTTACACCTAATAATAGTACTTTTATAAGAAGAGAGTTCAGTCATATTCATATATGACAACAAAAAAGAAAATGGAGCCGTCCAGCGCAACCAAGGGTTTCTTCCAAACCCCGCCTACTATCCCTCCACAGTACGTTGAAGATGCTGCCCTTCGCAGGATAATCTCCTTGCATCTTCCTTCCCCAACTCCCTCCATCATCGACGAAGATCTATCTCGATTTTCCCGTCTTGTACTCTCAAGATCGCATCTTGCCCATGTGGCCGACGCGGAGAAGAACCAGCCTTACCTTCGTCCACTTACCACGTTCGGAGTGGAGAATAAACAGGATCCCCTGGTCACAAGTGAGGGCTGGCGCAAACTACAGGATATTGGAATCGAAGAGGGCTTCGTGGCGCTGGGTTATGATGACGCACCAGGAAATCCGGCCTCGCACTGGAACAACCGAGTATATCAGTCCATCAAACAGCACATTTGGACCTCGAGTGCCGCCCTGGTTACATGCCCCGGCGCCATGACCGATGGTGCAGCCAAACTGCTCGGAGCGCATTTGAACGATAAAGATGGAGGTATCTTTAGAGAAGCAAGAAATCGATTAATCAGCCGCGATCCTCGTTTTGCTTGGACCAGTGGTCAGTGGATGACAGAAAGGAAGGGTGGTAGCGATGTTCGTGGAACTGAGACCGTGGCCAGGAAATTTTCAGCCGAAGAACAGAGCGCCAGCGATGGTGTTGATTCGCTTGGGAATCCTCTTGGGCCGTGGCAGCTGGACGGTTTCAAATGGTTCTCATCCGCAACAGATGCCAATATGACAATTATGCTGGCCAAAACGGGTCCAGATGGCCAGATCAGTGCCTTTTATGCTCCCTTGCGCAGAAAGGTACCCGGAGGAACCGAAGGCGAAACAGAACTCAACGGTGTGAGGATCCAGCGTCTGAAAAATAAGCTTGGCACAAAAACACTTCCTACCGCCGAACTGGAGTTGAAGGGGATGAGGGGCTATTTGATTGGAAAACAAGGAGAGGGCGTCAAGGAAATTTCAACCATCCTCAATATTACCCGATTCCACAACATCATCGGAGCGGTTGGTGGTTGGGGAAGGGCACTGGCTATCTCGAGAGCATATGCCAGAGTACGGGTTTCTGGAGGCAGACTTCTCACAGATATCCCCGCTCATGTACGAGCTCTTGCCCGAGACCATGTGATGTATAGAGCGCAGATGCACCTTGCATTCCTAGTTGCTTCGTTATTGGGGATTTCTGAAGGCCAAGATAGTCGCCTTACCCTGGCGACGCGTGCTTCTATTCTTCCCACTGATGCCCAGCAGGCTAGTGCTTTGCTGCGTCTCCTTACCCCCATGGCTAAAGCCCAAACGGCACTCAGAGCCATACACGGCGTTCGCGCTTGCATGGAGAGCCTTGGTGGTGTCGGCTATCTCGAGAACGAAGATCCTTTGTTCAATGTTGCAAGGATTTTCCGTGACACCTGTGTCGTCAGCATCTGGGAAGGGACCACTGACATCATGGCAGATGACTTCGTGCGTGTTATAAAATCTCGTAAGGGCCCCGAAATCCTGATGGCCGTTGGTCAATGGGTCTCGAGCGCCTTGGCGATTGCCAACAAGCATTCGTTTCAGAAGGAGGGTGAGAGATTGCAGAAAGCGTGGCAGCAATGGTTGCAATCTATCGAGGGTAAGGATAAAGAGCAATTGAAATGGGAAGGGAGAGACCTCATTGTTGGACTTGAGTATGTGGTTTGTGGCTTGCTGTTGATTTTGGATGCTGCGAGGGATAACGACGCTGTCACGAGAGAAATTGTGCAGCGCTTCGTAATGCAGGATCAAGCCTCATATAGCTCCTGGGAAACTGAAGCTGCCTGGGATAAGAGGATTGTTTTTGGAGAAGAGGGTGCAGCTACAGGTGCAGCTACAGCGATGCTGTAATAGAGCCGACCTGATGCGTAAAGATTTATCTACATTTTCTAATCCGCGTCGCAGTTAATGACTCCTGGTGTCGAGGTAATCATCCTTGGTGCTCTTTCAGATTTAGATTTAAGCATATTAGTTTGGTTTACAATATTTTCCTTCTCTGAAGCTATCCCTCATCCCTCATTCTCACCCTCATCCTCACCCTCATCATCTTGATCATCTTCATGAATCGGAAATGTCAATAGGGCCGCTACGCCACCTAAACCATCTAGTCTTCGCCCGCTCTCATGATCGGAACTAAGGACTCGGACTTCCCCGCCATCCACGTCCCTCACTCGATCCACCAGCGCCACCCATCTATGCCTTTCAGCTACATCTTGGGCGCGAAACAGCTGGTTTGATATTATTAGGACTCCACCTCCACGGCCCACTGCGCCCTGTTCCACTGCGGATTCAACCTCTCGCGGACCGTAGGTAGCCTTGTTGGTCTCCCTGCGAAGTTCGGCGAAGAATTTGTCCATGAGAGTGGTTTCTTTAGCGTATTTGGTGTTTGAGAGGAGGCTTTGGACGGATGGGGATTGAAGGACTTCAGCAAGGGAGTGCATGTGGCCAGAAGAGGAGTGGACGATGACAATGCTTTGTAGTAGTGGTTTCAAGGCGGGTATGGATGTATTCGCTGCAGACTGGATGTACTTTTGGAACCCAGCTGCTGTGAAGCCGGGGGATGCGAGGAGAATAGGCTTCGTAGGTGTACCATTGGCAGAGCTTGTAGATGAAGGTTGACTGGATGTCGTATTGATGTCGAGCAGACGCATGAGTGTCTCAAGCGTCGTTTGAAAAAATTTTGTCATCGCCTATTAATTTCAATCGTTCCCTTGTCAGAATGTCACAACACCGGAACGGTCCTTCCCACGAAGACAATATCTAGGCTTACCTTGTCATGATCGCTTCCACCTTGCCTCTTCCGCGGAATGGATAATTCGATTTTCTGCTTCAGAACCGTTTGGAATTGACCTATAAAACATATATGCGCAAGGCCTTCCTGCATCACCACCGCCACGGCTTCTGCCCTTCTATCTCCTCCCTCATCCACTGCATCCTTCAACATTTCAATCGCTACACTATCCCAACCTCCCGCTTCTCCTGAGGGTTCAACCTCCTTCACAAGCGTAAAGTTCCGCTGTAGTTCTAGGTCGAGTGTATGATGCTGACCAATCTTGGTGTACGGGGTCTCCGCGACGATCTGGCCGGAGACATGGAGCTGGGAACTCTGAGGGTCAAAATCCAAGCTCTTGACACGGATTTGTAGCGTCATAGGGACGCGGGAGGAACTTGTCGTCCCCGTTGTAGCAGTGGTGGTAACGCGACGTATCGCGCTCGCCTTGAGGAGGTCATGCGGTCGGATGAGGTTGTAACAATGCCACTGAACCAAACGAGTTCGATTAGCTATGTGATGCGTAAAATCCGGTCAGATCTATATTTAATATAAAGAAAGGCTTCATTTGAAATGCCTGCTCGAATGATCATAAACAGGGCATACCATGTCCTCCGGTTCCTCGGGGTAGAGCGTAACTGAGCCAGAGCCATCTCTCTCGATGTTCTGTTTGATTAACCGCATATCAAATAGGATACTGCGGGACCTGAACAGCTATCCTTGTAGACCCAAAAAGTATGATGCAGAATTTCGGTAGTTCCCACGGCGTTTCCGGGACAATTAGGCTTGGTTAGCTAACTCTTCCACAGTCTGGCGGTAATTGATATTTCCTAAGTGATGTTAGTTAGTTAGCTAAATAGTGGGCTGCCTGCTGTTGTCGTCATAACCCCGCAATAACTAGTTAACTGAGGGAATGTTAATGTTGATATATCACCGTCAACGGCCAGCGACTGGGGGCGATTTGACTTGGATAAGTTTGTCCAGGGCAGTCAATTAACTACATGGGAAACAGAAAGAGAGTTTTGTTCCGCACGGACAAGTAGTTATGATAAAATGTGGATTGTAACCGTGTCTTCAAACTCTGGCAAACAGCTATATATAGTCAACTACCTTGGTTAGCTTACGCGAAAAGCAGCTCATCTTCTGATGATATGATTTCGATGTGCTTCGGAACCGTTTGTTTCCACGTTTACTAGGAGATTCAAGTTTACATTAAATCCATGAAGCCACCCTTTGTCGTTTCACCGTCCTCGTTAAATCCAAACCTAAAGTCCGCCCTATCTTGTTGCACATCTAGTCTACTATTTGACAAAATGGCTGCTCTCACCCTTCAGTCCACCTACAAACTGAACTCGGGACACAAGATCCCTGTCCTGGGATTTGGTGTAAGTAATCCCTCTCAGCTTCAGATGTTTGCCCATAACAGAGTATAGACGTGGGCTGGGCTGTGAAACGAAGGGCCTGCCTGATAGTTACCCAGAAAAGTTGCCGTGATCCTCGAATTTAGTTTTTATTGGACCTTGGCTAACTGGCATTTTCCGATAGGTGTATCAAACGTTTGTACCCCTGCTGCACACTCTATTATTGCTGCGGATATTATGCTCATACTCAGATAACTGCGTGATAGACCTCCCGAAAAAACTGAAAAAGCGGTGTTGAAAGCTTTGGAATTGGGGTATAGACATGTATGTGTCTCCGAGTGGCATTTTCCCCAGATGCCTTCCATCTAGTCACCTCTAAGGTGGTTAGACGGAATGGCGGGTGCCATTGACTATCTCTTCGGGTTGCTAACCCATTGCACAGATCGACTCCGCGCAGGCCTATCGCAATGAAGCCGAGTGCGGACAGGCCATCCGGAACTGTGGCCTTAAACGTTCAGATATTTTCTTTACCACAAAAGTGCCACGGAGTGCCATGGGTTACCGGGAAGCCAAGAACGCGATCGATTCGAGTCTTAAGGAAGCCAATATTGATTATATTGATCTGTGAGTCTTTGTACGACAAGGTCAAGGGGGGGAAGTGGGATATAACAGCTAAAAGTTTGCTCACAGAATCCTCATCCACGCCCCATATGGCGGACGGGAAAAACGCGAAGGAACATGGCGTGCTGTCGTAGAAGCCCAAAAAGAAGGGAAAATTCGCTCTATTGGAGTCTCCAACTACGGCGTCCATCACTTGGACGAGCTAGAGGAGTATAGCAAAGTTGTTGGTGGGAAGATTGACGTCGGTCAATATGAGTTGCACCCCTGGCTCGCCCGCCAGGACATTGTCGACTGGCTTAAAAAGCGCAACGTCGTGATTGAGGCTTATAGTCCCCTGGTGCAAGCAACCAAGATGGATGATCCCTTGCTCATGAATTTAGCCCAGAAACATAACAAGACACCTGCGCAGATTCTCCTTCGTTGGAGCTTGCAGAAGGTAAGGGGTCCCTGAACCTGAACCCGATTTTCAAGCTTGCAGCTATTTGTTTGATCTTGTTGAAGTAACTGATTGATGTTTATTAATGGACTGCGCAGGGTTTTGTTCCCCTTCCTAAATCCGTGACCGATAGCCGTATCACGGAAAATGCAGGAATTTTCGACTTCGAGCTCTCCGCTGAGGATATGGGTGCTTTGGACACAGGCAAATATGAACCAGTCTGCTGGGATCCCACAGTATCCAATGACTAGATTTCAAGCTGAGCTGGCTTGATATAGAAAATGCGATGTATAAAGTTTGCTGTTTCTTGGAGGTTGGCTGCGTTGATTTTCAATATAATTTTTGGTGTATATACAGATATCTATATCACAATTCTCGCGATTTCCATATTACGAATTCCTGATGGGCCTTTCTCTGCTTAACTTCTGCTGTTTCTTGAAACTCCAGGACTTATGTAAATGCAAAAGCTCGAAGAGGAGGAATTCTGCTCTTAAAGACAGGTGACAAAAAGGGTTTCTTGGGCTGAGTTGTGTTAATTCACTTCTTTGTATGGGCTTATTGTTTGTCTGGCAACCCCTTTTTAAGATGCACAACAAATACAAGTTCCACATTCACTTCAAACAATCAACACTCTCTTGTGTTGCTCTCCTATAAATACTATCGAGACAAAAATCTCCTTAATACTACTTACCATCTTCCTTTCCTAACACCTTTTCCTTTTTCTACCTTCATTTTCCCTGGCTGTTTCTATCAACATCTATCTTGGTCACTACCCTATTTACATACACCTCGCTCAGCCCCTCCAGCCTTAAGACATTTAGTCTTGATCTATCCCCCGGAGAGCTTGTCTTTTCATAATCGCCGCTGTTGTTGTGGTAACTGTCGCCCTTCAAGAAAACCTCCCTTGGTCGCCCAAAAAAGCAACGGAGAACTCAAAACTGGTGCAGCCCCTGGCATGTCCCATCTTGAAATCAAGGCTGCCTCCAATATCCAGTTGATTATTAAGGTGTTCCCCTCGAAACCAAATACTCAGTTTCCACACCTCCAAGATGGTCAGAAACCAACGGGAGGAGAGTGAATCACCTCCTTTACCCCCCTTTGAGTTCATGTCGCGCAACCGTCGCGCGGTCTTTGGTGACCCACCCTCCCCATATTTGGCTGCTCTTCTAGCAAGTGCTGAGCGACGACAACGCAGAAAACGAGAACAGGAGAGGCTGGAAAAGGAACGGAAACAAAACAACGAAGAGCTGTCTAGGAAGCGGCGTGATCCCAATGAACTTCCTGAGTATCTTACTCCAGCAGGGCATGATCACCTGGCTTGGTCGGGCAGTGGGACGTCATCCTCGAGCCCCTATCCTGTCTCCGGAACTAGCCGTTCACAATTTGCCGATTCGGAATCAAACGGGGAACCCGGTGAGAAGGGTGATAATACGAGCACAGATCAGACTCACGACGAAACAAAAAACATGGAAGAAGATCGGGATGAAGCGGAAGAAGATCGTGAAGACGACGAAGAAGATGAAGGGGATGAGGATAGCCAGGAGGAACAGGAGGACAACGGATCCGAGGAATCCGAGGAGGGAGACGGAAATGGAGATGATGAGTCCCAAAATGGGTCCCGAGAGGAGTCCGAAGACGATTCAGCAGACATGGATTATGACAACGATATGTCTGACGACGGAAATACCTTGTCCCAAAAAGATACACCCAGTAAATCCGAGGCCACAGTGACAGATGAAGAAGACAAGGACGAGGACAGCAGCCAAGTTTGTAAGTATGCTGCCCCCTCTCCATCACATCCTTAATGTTGAGAATGGAAGAATAGGTGATCCGGATCCCGAAAACGAGATCCTGGTGAACAAAGAGCTTTGTGTTCCTTCCCCGATCGCGGTCGACGAAGACTCCAACAACAACAACAATAACAGAAGAGGCTGCACCTTAATTCCACCCCAATCTTGGCCCACCCGATCCAAGCAGACGCAGCATGACCATCCCCGCAACCCCTGTTCTGTTACTTCAGACCGCCCGGATCCATCTTCGAATACGTTTTCTGTCCCCGGCCAAATATTTGTTGACCCAGTTGATTTTGATAACGACGAAACCCGTGCCTTGATACATAATTTCGCTGCAGCGTGGGCAAACCTCGCCGTAGGCTATGTGATTCCCCATAGTGAGAACACCCGGCCTGCTGGTCGAAGGGTCCGGAGCGTGGCGCCTCGACAGGTTAGAGATCGCTACAGTCCTGTCTCACAGACCCAAGGTGGATTTCATGCCGGCATTCCTGAAAACGAGCTGTTGCCTTCTTTATCTGCGTTATTGCCTGGGGGGTCAATGCTTCCTACCTATCGGAACTCCAACGTGACAGCTAGGGTCAACCAGGATGATCCCCTTTTTGAAGAAACAGGTACTGTGGCCAGACGAAATTCAAATGGGTTCCCGGAAAATGGTGATCAGAACATGGATTGGTAGTTGTTTTCCCTTGAATTTTGAATTTTCCTCCCTTCTTTTGTGATTTTTTTCAGCCCCAGCAAGCCTCTAGTTTTGAACTGACATGACATCTCTTTCCACGGTGATTGGCGTCCTCTTCTGACCGAAATGTGTTCTTTTTATCTGGTCGTTATGCGTTGCTATTTCATGAAGTTGTTTCTTCCCACGCCACCTTCACTGTTCAAATTTTCCCGGCGTGTTTCTTAGTGTTCTACTTTAACATTTCCTTATCAGCCCAAATCCATCTTCAAAATTGAACAGAGGGGAGGTACCTAATCAAAATTGTCCATTTAAAAAATGTCCCTTTTCACCCATGCAAGTGAGTGATTTTCTCATTGTGGGGTTTTTTATTGCGTATTTCTTCAGAGTTTCAAGGACTGTACACATGTAACTAGCCGGTTATCACTAAGCGCACTGTGATGCCATTGACAACTGATATGCGATGGGATATGGATATGAGATTCGAACCTATACACTGTGAAGTTGGCTAATCCTGTCCCACAGTTTTAGCCTTGGTAACAATAAGCGTTTCTCTTTTTTATTAACTTGCATCTTTCCCTAGGAAATTGCCACTGGCCTTGTAATCTGAATGCCCTCGATTTTAACAGGTTGCATCCGTGTTCGTAAAACAGGGTTGGATTTCACCTAAAGAAGCACAAAGGTCAGCAGTAGCGGAATTGTTACCATTCATTATCCAATAATACCCGGATTCTTATGGAAGGGCAGGATTAGTAGGATTAGAAGGGAAGGCAATTTGCGAGCTGGTGGAAAGAGAAGGGATATGGTCTTCTTTTTTTGAACAGATTTTGGAAAAGATATTAATTCTCCATATCCGACGAGATTAACGGGGAATAAAAGATGAGAAAAACAAGAAAGGAAATAAAAGCGAGAACGCTTTCAAGTAATGTGGATCTGGAAACAAGAAGTCCGTGCTGCCGGGATTTTCGAGAAAAAACAGAGGAAAAGGGGGCCAGAAGTACAGATGAAAAGGTATTCCATTGGAGGGCAAATGGAATCCAGGCGCAGGTGTGGCGGGGAAAACTAGAAAGAACAGACACAAGGGAATTATCAGGCATGTGTGTATTTTCGATTCAAGCAGGGAAAAAAGAAAAATACAAAGCAGAAAAATGAACCACTATGCCCTCTTCCACTGTATGTTTTGTCTTCTTCGATTGCCATTCATGTCGCATGAATATAAATCCCACACGCCCCCATTCTTTATCAACGCCTGAATCAAAAAAAAAAAAAAAAAAATTGTTGGTCTCATGTGGATAAGCCCAAACCGTCGGCATTGCCTTTTTTCCCTTTCTTTCCCTATCCCATGCTTTCCTTATATTCTTCCTCTCTTCCTTCCCACAAACAGTGCACCAGACGATCCGGAAATGACATAAGGAAAAGCCAAATCCAAAATCCCCCATTGCCCCTCGCCGGATATCTCTCTCTTCACACAACACGCCCCCTGCAAAAGAGACATCTACTCCTCCTCCTCCTCTTCAACTGTCGTCTTGGCAATACGGTCCAAATCCCGCTGGCCGCTCTGGGTAATTCTTCGACCACCTTTCTCCTCATCAAGCTCGAGCACTCCAATCTTCTCAAGTGATTGGATGACTTTTCGATCAACAGAACCGCTGCCTTCGACGTGGTGGGAGGGCCGCGAGCCACGGTTCTTCTGGTTTCCGTGTACTTTGCGTAGACGACCGACACCGACGGTTTTGCGGAGGTAGATGTGTCGGGCAATGGAAGCGGCGCGGATGTAGTACCTGTGTCAATGTTTTACGGGGTAGATTGTTAATTAGTCGAGATGCGACAGAATATTTATCTCTCTAACGTGCTTCCCGGGAAGATAGATGTCGCGTCAAAATGGAGTATTAAATATTGCATACCAGTCGATAGATTGAGGGGGAAGTTCGTTCGCTCTCGAGGTCTTCACGGTGTCGACCCAACCTGTATCACAACTCTGGTGTCAGACATTCCCGGTCCCGTTGAATCAAAACAAACCGCAATCGGAAAAAGTGAGTAATAAACGTCATAGGAACGGACCTGGGATTGGGAGTTTGCCTTGTCTCTTCAGGAAGGCGGAGTATGCTGCAATGAACTTTTGCGCCTGTATAGAAAAAGTGATGTTTTATCAGCCCTCTGATACGATCAAGATGTATAAAGGTAATGCTCCCTCCCCAAAACAACAGTCGTGAGCTCATTTCATTTCCATTCTCCCGTCGTCCTCTGCCCGATATTAAACTCCGAAGGATTCACCCTTCTCTTTTGGCGAAACATCCAGACTGCGATCGTATCTCGGCCCAAACCCCTGCACACCCTTCCACCCAAAATCCCAACTCCAATATCTCAAATCGAAGTGCATCTTCATCCCCATCCTCTTCCCATTCTCATTTCCCCCTCCAAATAATCTCCAAGCTACACCCAAGAACTGGAAAGCAAGAGAAAAGAAACCCCATCAAAGGAAAAACTTACATCCACATCGCGAACAGTAACACCTCCCATGATTGCGATTGGCCTATTTTTAGCTTGCCTGGGAGTAAATATGATGGAAACACGAGAGGTGAAGAGAAGGGGATGTGGAAGGGAAGAAAGGCAAAAAGGTCCGTTGGTCGATGTTGTCGTTGTTCTGGTCTCTCGGGGTTTTCGTTGTCGCTTCGCTTTGAAATTTCGCTTGTTGTGTCATCGCCAACTGTGTGGTTGTGGAGGCTCAAGTCGCTTGGCCATTTTGGGACTAGTCGTACCCTAAGAGCCTCAGCTGGGTCTTTGTCAGCCGCTAAGCCTAATTAAGGCAATGGGTCTTGGCATGGGCTTCCAAGGTTTGAAACCACCGAGAGATTCTCCCATCTCGCTTGAGGCAACTTTGAAGAAGTTGAGGGCTGTATGCAAGCTATTGCAATACCTGTGTAGAATATAATAGATGTCATTATCCATTACAGAGTTATGATTTTTATATATCTCCAATGAAAGAATATTTTTTCGCAAATACCCGTAACTCTCTGAATGACCAAGTTAAAACAATATGATCTGAATCCTGTACGTAGCAATAACGGCAAAACCGTACCCTGAAGTAAAACCACCACCTAACAATATTGTAACAATTGAAAAGGGAGAAAACCAATGATAAGACTCGCAAACCCAATCCTTATGAGCCCCTACAAAATGCCGAATTTAACAGATAAAGAACAATGAAGAGACCATAACGAAAACAGCATAGCAAATGACCTTGGTACTCCTCAGCCACAACACCAATCACCCCCCTAAACTCGAAGCCGAAGCTCCTTTCAGACCAACACAGTATCGCGCAAACAGGGTATCAATAAAATGCTCATGTTTGATCCCCGGAAACCGAACTTTCCCAAATTCATCTATAGCCTCTTGAACCGGAAACCCCTTCCTCTCAATCAGATATGAAGCAACGAAAAACCCAGTCCTGTTAAATCCATAATGACAATGAACTGCGATGACGGGCCGCGGAGCTCCATCAGGAAGATTGCCAGATACAGAGGATATTTCTTCCTCAAGTCGGCTGGCTAGCGAGACGAAGTCTCTCACCTCATCGATGGTGGGAGGTATCTTGGAGATGGTTGGAAGCTTATGGTACTGGATCCCCCCCTTCTCAAGTTGGGCGGGGTCGTAAACGGGGCTCTCGTGGCTGATATCGATGACTGCATAGATTCTCCCCTTCCACTGTTGCGCAAATGAAACTGGAGTGTGTTTCTCATCAACCTCACGCAAGGTTTTCATGGCAACAAAAGTATTGCCCATTACGTCCGAAACAGGGTTGGTTGCTTTCCATTTTTCAAGGTTCTTGACGTCCCATTTCCCAGAAGTAGTTAGATGCTGAAGTTGCCAGCCCAACCCAAGACGAGGGTCGACTTGCTTTTCAAGAAAGTCCTGTATCAACCCCGAAAGGGTCCGACAGGTGCTTCGATCATAGAGAAGTGCATGGGAGGCTGGTGCAGGAAAAATATATGCTTTTACAATCCGTTTCCCGCCTCCTGTACCGCTTTCAGATTCCAGGATACCAGAAGGATTAACACTGCTCGAAACGTCACTATTCATGCATTTCGCCTGCGAAGGTCGAGCATCAGGCATCGTATTTCCGCCTTGATCGCCAAAATCCTGTCCTTTGAGCTGGCTTTCAGGGAATCTTGATTCGGTCGACTGTCCCCACTCCGTGTTGAAATATCCAAGGATCTTGGTGGCTTCTTCGGGTTTCGTTACCTTGTCAGCCTCTCCAGCTATGAGCAAGAGTGGAACATCCACTCCAGCCCATACTTGATTCCCAGGTAAACCTCCAATGGCTTCGCCGTTGTTGTCATACGTGGGAAGGATTCCCCACGCCATCCTCCTCCACACTGGAGTCTTGCTATGCTGGTTAAACCGCAGCTGGATGTTTCTCGTCTCCATATCAGCACCTTCCCCAACAAATCTCAAAACGCTGGGACTGTTGATTCCTCCTCGTCTATCCCAAATTCTAAAAAGGTTTAGTATTAAATCTGGTGTGTAAAGCATTCTGCGAAACATTAGAGTTTCTTCTTTCGGGGGAGGGCCAGCCGGTGGGCATATGGCAACAATACCAATGACATGTTCCCGAAGCGAATATATAACTGGAGATTTAGAAGACGCAATCAATGTTGAAATCGCAGATCCTAGACTATGCGCAACTAAGATAACCTTTTGATCCCTTTCCTTGTCGCGATGTTGTTCAACTGCCACATTGACCAAAGTAGCAAGAGCCTCAATTGAATATGGAGTCCAGGATTTTGGAGAAAACGAGGACAGCCCGCAGCCCGGAAAATCGATACCAAAACAGGGGGCAATAGTAATCAAGCTTGTTAATAGAGGGTGAAATTGGACGAGGGATCCTCCGAGTCCATGAATAAATACCAAGAGTGGCAAGGGCGATGGTTCAGTAGGGAGCTTGTCAATATGAGGGTGAGGATAGACAAATGTCCGGATGGAGGGATATGTTGCAATTGGGGTGGTGTATGAAATATTTGAGGAGTGCTTTTTAAGCAGTCCAGGGTCAGTATCATGCACACCTGAACAAATGTCAGTTAAGTCAGTACCATATCAAACGAAAAGAACATAGAAAAGGAGTGGAAATGAGAAATTTTCAGAACCAGACATTGACGTGACTTACCCTTGCGTTCGAGATGTTCGCTTCGAGAGCCAGACGAACGGCCATGCACATCAATCGCATTTCCCTTCGTGGAGGAATTGGAACCTTCATGTGACCCATCATCCAAACTGGACGTTGTTGGCTCGTTGTTCAACAGGGCGTGAGATTGATCTCTTCCATTCCTGCGGGGACGAAACGCGCGAAGCAATAGCAGACAGCCTGCCATAGTCACAACGAGAGGAATTCCCAAAGTTGCGTAAGAAGGATTTGTCAATTCATTTGGCGCAATTTCACTGCCAGGGGCCGTATTAGGACAAAATCCTAAAATACGTGGGCGCGGGAAAAAGTGTCCGACGTAATCCCACGAGCGCTGGATGAATGAAAGAGTAAAGGAGAATAAATGAGAAGCGGATGAAGAGTGGGGGGTGGAAGACGTCAGAGAAGGAGATGATGAATTTATAGTGAATGAAATCTCCCTCGACATCGTGGTAGTTGAATGGTGGTAAAAATCTGCTTCTTATAATGCATACTTCCCCACTGCGATCACAGAGAAGGCCTAGAGCACTAGAGCTTTCGAAAACACCCCACGTTCCCAACCCCGGGATTCCCTACGGCCCAAACCGATAAAGTTGCGGGAGAAGAGTCGACTTCAGGGCTGATGGCTGCAGGAAAATTAGGTGTTGTTTTGTTGCACCAGTTCGAGCAACGTTGCCAAGCGGTCAAGCTTCAACAGCGAACCAATGACGAGTCTCAGAAGGCGCGAGTGCTTGGATGAATCGTCAACAGAGGAGGGTTTGCTGGAGTGTTTCAAATTGTGGATCAGAACAGCGGAGTGACGGCTGTAGGGACGGGTTGCAAGGCCTGTGACATACCATGGATGATGAAAAAAGGAGAGCAGCAGTGTTTTTGACGAGGTAAAAAAAAAAAAAAAAGTTAAGTCTTGCGGGGGATTTGACTGGTTGTCTTGTATTTTCTTTCTCTTGTTTTGTTTTAATTTATTATTTATTATTTATTTATATGAGTATACGCAGACATTCGGATGATAAACCCAGGCGGGCGAAAGGCAGGTAACACCTGATTTATGGTCTGTGTGGATGATGGTTCGGACCACCAAAGCAGTAGCAGTAGCAGTAGCAGTAGCAGTGACGATGGACGCTGCAAACACACTCCCTTCCCCCGTATAGTCTCTATGTCATGGTTATTTCGCAGCGTCCCAGCCCGGTAGCTGCGCGTGGAACAAGAGAAGATGGGAATTTTTGGCGGACGGCAAGGCAAAACGGTCAGACTGTACGCATGTATGTACGGAGTGAGGCTCAGACAATATCGTGAGCTGGCACTTCTGGAGCTACAAACGGAATAAAAGTCACTAGCCCTGTTTGTTACTAAATCAGCTTAGGGTGCACTGGT
The DNA here is from genome assembly GCF_000150705.2 of Paracoccidioides lutzii. Taxonomy (NCBI): domain Eukaryota; kingdom Fungi; phylum Ascomycota; class Eurotiomycetes; order Onygenales; family Ajellomycetaceae; genus Paracoccidioides; species Paracoccidioides lutzii. Next base: position 840,120 of record NW_015440961.1, on the reverse strand, counting down.
ATTATTAACTATCGAAAGGGATTCCTACAGACCTCGCTGGGTTGCAATGCGCGTTGGAAACACGGGCGTGGCCTGCAGATGATTTGAGGAGGTTTCCGGGCTGCGGTGAATAATCAATAAGAAGAATAAACACAACGTCATCGGCGCAAAAGACAAGATATTGCGGAGGTTCCTATTCAAGTTAGAGGCTTGGCAGTTCTCACGTAGAGTTTGCGGTGGATAAGCTTAGATAAGCTTGGTAGTGTTGAGCCTTTATATGGATAGCCAATCAGAGGCAACTAAGTCCTAAGGACCCGGCAGCAAAAGGTGATGTCATCTTTTAAGTAGTTAACGCCTATAGTTCATTCTATCATTATCATACCCCAAAGGTATCACTGAATACCCCTGAAGAAGGCTCAGGTAAGGGGCTACAATACTCTCCAAGGGATGCAGAATCAAGTAGAATGGGCAAGGGTGTATATAAATAACTGTGTCTCTCCCAAATAGCAAACAAACTAAAAATGATACATATATCACTTTTTCACCGAAAAAGAAAAAGAACTTAATTTCCCAAACTCCATCATCAAAACATATCCGTCATAGCCCCATGCGACGCATCTCCAACAAGTCTCGCATACTTCGCCAACGTCCCCCTAGTCACATGCGGCTTCGGCGGCCTCCACTCCTTCAGCCTCTCCGCAACCTCCTCCTCCCCAACCGCCATACTAATCTCATTTCTCTCCGCATCAATCGTAATCATATCCCCATTCCGCACAACAGCAATGGGACCCCCAACCGCCGCCTCAGGCACAATATGCCCGACAATAAACCCATGACTGGCCCCCGAATACCTCCCGTCTGTAATTAGCGCGACATTCGTCAGTTTGGCGCCCATCAGCGCTGCGCTGGCCTTCAGCTGCTCGGGCATGCCGGGGCCACCCTTCGGACCCTCATAGCGAACTATTAGCACTAGGTTTTCGCCACGGGGTATGAGGCCCTTGTTAAGCGCTTCGTCAAGCTCGTGTTCTTTGTTGAAAACGAGGGCTTTGCCGGTGAATTTTGTGCCTTCTTTGCCTGTGATTTTGGCTACGGCGCCGCCAGGGGCGAGGTTGCCTTTCAATATTTGTATATGGCCCGTGCTCTTGATGGGGTTGGCTAGCGGGTGGATGATGGCCTGGTCCTGTGGGAGGGAGGGGAAAGATTGGATGTTCTCTGCTAGCGTTTTGCCAGTGACTGTGGGGATGTCACCGTCCATCAAGCCTGCGGCAATCAGCAGCTTCTGCACAGATGGAATCCCGCCAATTTCATAAAGGTCTGCCATGTAGTATTTCCCACTAGGTGCCAAGTCAGCAATAAACGGGATTTTGTCGCTCACACGCTGGAAATCATCGAGTGTTAACTCAACCCCGGCCGTTCTGGCCATCGCGATCAGGTGAACGACGCTGTTCGTGCTCCCGCCCAGTGCCATGGTTATGACCAGCGCATTCTCTACGGAGCGTTTCGTAAGTAGATCTCGCGGCCTAATGTTCTTCTCCATACATATTCTGATCGCGTCCGCTGCTTTTACGCACTCGCGCATCTTGGCAGGCACCGTAGCTGGAGTGGACGAGGAGCCTGGCAGAGTCAAACCCATTGACTCAATCGCGGTAGCCAGCGTGTTTGCTGTGTACATTCCCGCGCATGCGCCGGCGCTGGGACAGGCATTTCGCTCAATGTCTTCCATGATTTCATCTTTCGTCCTCGAACGGTCTCCGCCGTCGTCGGGTTGGGTTAAGGTGTTGTAAGCGTACGCGCCAGCTGCTTCGTAGCAAGTGGAGACGTTGATTCGCCTGCGGAGTAACTTGGAGTACCCGACCTGAATTGTCCCGCCGTATATCATCAAAGACGGTCTGTTATGTCTGGCCATACCCATGACGCAGCCTGGCATGTTCTTGTCGCAACCCGGAATCGCAATGCAGGCATCATGATATTGAGCACCTACTACTGTCTCGATGCTGTCTGCAATGATCTCCCGAGATTGGAGGGAGTATCGCATACCTTAAGAATCCACAAAGTTAGGTCCAATTGATGAGAAGTGAAAAATAAAAAGTGAGTCCAACACGGGACAGGAGCCGCGGATATACCTTCACTACCCATGGAAATAGCATCGGAGACACCAATGGTGTTATATTGCCAGCCCAGCATCCCCTGATCCGTGATGGCTTTTTTGACCGTCTTCCCCAGATCCAAAAGGTGCATATTACAGGCATTCCCTTCCCACCATACCGTCGCAATACCGACCTGGGGGCTATTTTTCATGCTCTCACGATCCGGAACCCCCGCGCCATATAACATCGCCTATCCATCGAAGAAGATAAGAAACACTGTCAGCACCCGTCGAAGCAAGAGAAAACGCAGATACCCAAAATACTACAATTAACCAATTGATCGCAGGATTAAAACTAGAGAAGGGGCCACAGAGTAAAAAGTCGATTAAGTGAATACCATACCTGCGCTCCAGGGAAATCATGGTCCTTTGTAAGAAATGTAGAATATTTATTCAACACCGGCTTTCCATCCCGAGTCGCATCGTCCGGCAGGCAAGGGAATTGGATGTATCGGGGCTCTTCGAAGCCGTCGACTTTCTCTTCGGGATTCATTGTAATGCCACAAAATGAGAGCCAGAAAAGAAAAGAAAATCACTGCATATAGACTTTGGGGTGTTCGGAGGGGTGTGTTGGTTGATCTTTGCGCCGCGGGGAAGGAATGGATTCATGCGAAAAACCCACCCCCAAAAAAATGGCGATTTTGCGAAAACAATTGAATTTCGTGAGGGAGTATAATAATGATTATGCCAATTACCTGTTGAGTGTTCTCGATCCTGATGAGAGGAAGACCTCTTTCGCGCGGGTTTGGGCTCGAGTCACGAGGATAACTAACTAGTTAATGGAGTTAACTGGCTCTGAAGATTGCTCTGAAGATTTTATAACTGCCTACCGGGTTAGTTATCCGTAACTATGTAACTATATAGAAGAAGAGTAAAATAACCTGGGATCTTGTATATTCATAGATATATCCCTCTGTCCCCATTTCACCCCTCACTTCCACCCGGCGAGAAGAAACCTGGACTCATCTCTGGAAAACAGAGCTTTGTTAGTAAGCGTGAATATCTGCCTCGCCATTGGACCAGAGCAGAGCAGAGCCAACTTTTTTCATACGGCTGTTATCACCAGGAGCATTGAATGAAAATAAGCAACATCTGAACATACCCGATTGGACAGTATATCAAACTGCCCTGTTGAGCTACCTCAGCGACAAGGCTGATACTTCAAATTTCGCAACAGCCAATGTTAATTGGCCAATGTCGGTGATTGACCTCTATGCCAATCAATCCTCCAGACACCAATCGTGCGCAAAAAAAAAAAAAAAAAAAAAAAAAAAAAAAAAAAAAAAAAAAAAGAAAAAAACCCATAACTACTTGTCTGCTTCCTTGCCCTCGAGGGCTTCAGACGTTCCGGGTTGGCCTGATACTTGCAGCGCTTTATTGGAGAGCGAGATTGACGGGGAATCAGAGGAGACCTGCTAATGTCAGCAGGTGGTATAACTAGTTACACGTCGCGGGGCAAATGATTCCGGATGCAACTCTGCGTTGCAAGTCATGATCCATATCAATGGCAATGTCGGGGAAGAACACCCTCTTAAACAGGTAGCTAGTGGAAAATTGGATATCTGTTCAAAAGTTGCACTCCGTCTGGTAGTTATCGATATCGGATCAAATCGATGGCCCAATATGACTATCCCAAGCTGTCTTATTTCCGGAAGTCTAGACGACTTCTCATGGTGACCACTGATACTCAAGGATTCACGCCTCGAAAATAAGCGCTGGAAACCACTCCCGGTAAAGGAAACGCACTCTGGGCCGCCAAAAGGAACATTTTTTTGGTCAATCAACCGCTAGCCAATCATGACCATGGCTTCACTCGAGATATTTTTCAGCTGAAAAAAGGTCCATCGCGTACGACTCTGGGATCAGCGGGCTGACAAAGTGAAAGCTCGACATTTCCAACAAACCTTCGTACTTTTCCCTGTTCCGAGTCCGTTGGTACGGAGTTGCCTCGTATTGATTTGCGGCAACCCCCTGGCACTTTGAAGCTGCCGCTCTTCTGTCCCGAATCAACTCCAAAGCGTCCCCGCATACCCCATACTCTTGGAGACTCGGGATTAGCCTCTGTGGGTATGGAGATCTGTTGGAGCTGCATTAGAGAATATTCGCCTTTGAGGAATCATTGTATGTATATAACAGGTCTTCTTCTCATTGATTTTGACGGATGTTCTTTTTCCAATTCTGTTGCAACGCAGTGACTAAACTCTTAAACCATTAGTTTTTATTTTTCATTTCGCCTCCATATTCTCTAATCTGTTTGTTTCTTTGGCAGCGGACCTGCTACCCAAACTAAATGGGCACCAACGATCAGAACAATGACGACATCTCGTCTCCGCACTACGATGAAAAAAGGGGGATAGTCCCTCAAACTGAACCTATCCACAAGGGAAAAGCCCACGAGGTAGCAGAGAGGGGCCATACTGCTACTGACCTGTAAATATACACTGTCTACTTAATTTGCAGTCAGGCTCCCTCTGCTCGTTTCTTTTATACTTACAAGATATCAATCAGTTATGGGCGTCCGCTTGTCCAATTTGACCCAGCTGCTGAAGCCAGACTTCTCTGGAAGATCGATTTGTTTATCGTCCCCACGGTCTCTCTTCTCTACCTTTTCTGCTTCATTGACCGCGCAAACATTGGTATGAAACTTCTTCTGTTTAATTCATACATTCCAAAACGCCTTTCTTACAGTGCATGTTTTCTTGTTAGGAAATGCGAGGCTTGCTGGCCTGGAGAGGGATCTCAAACTGAAAAACTATGACTACAACACCGTTCTCTCAGTTTTCTACGTCTCCTACATCGTTTTCGAAATCCCTTCCAACATGGCCTGCAAATGGATTGGCCCTGGATGGTTCATCCCGGCTCTGTCGCTTTCGTTTGGGCTCGTCTCCGTAGCCACCGCATTCGTCCACAATATCCACCAAGTCTGCGGTGTGCGTTTTGTCCTTGGGATTTTCGAGGCCGGGATGATGCCGGGTATCGCATATTATCTGTCCAGATGGTACCGAAAGGGAGAACTGGCATTTCGTCTATCTCTATATATTGTCATGGCTCCCCTTGCGGGGGCCTTTGGTGGTCTTCTTGCGTCCGCTATTCTGAAATTGCCCAATTTTGGTGGCCTTCATGAGTGGAGGATGATATTTGCAATCGAGGGTATTATTACATGTGGACTATCCGTGATTGGCTTCTTTACCCTGACCGACCGGCCGGCTACCGCTATTTGGCTTACCCAGGAGGAGAAGGACCTTGCCATAGCTCGCGTCAAATCAGAGCGTATCGGTGCTACTGAAGTATTAGACAAACTTGACGCTCCCAAGACGCTCCGTGGGATCTTCGGTCCTGTCACCTTGGTCACTTCTTTCATATTCCTCCTAGATAACATTACCGTTCAAGGACTTGCATTCTTCGCCCCCACAGTCGTCAGAACAATCTACCCCAAACACAGCGTCGTTTCTCAGCAACTTCACACAGTCCCCCCTTACGTCATTGGTGGCTTTTTTACCGTTCTTTTCCCCTTTCTCAGCTGGAAATATAACCGACGCTTGATATTCTTCATCATCAGCGCTCCATTGATGATGGTTGGCTACGTAATGTTCCTCGCCAGTAACGACCCGAACGTCAGATACGGTGCAACGTTCATCATAGCCAGCGGAGCCTTTTCATTCGGTGCCCTTTGCAATGCTCATGTTGCCGCAAACGTGGTTTCCGACACGGCTAAATCCTCCGCAATTGGCACAAATGTTATGTTTGGGAATATCGGCGGCTTGATATCGACCTGGTCATTCTTACCATTCGACTCCCCAGACTATCATATTGGCAACGGACTCAATCTCGCTACATCGTCAACGATGCTGATTTGGTCCATTGCTTTGTTGATTTGGATGAGGGTGGATAATAAGAAGAGGGATAAGGTAAATGTGGAAGAAAAACTTGGTGGGCTTAGTCAAAGACAAATTCAGGACCTTGACTGGCGGCATCCTGGTTTTAGGTGGAAGTCTTAGTTTATTTAATGCTCTTTACACTATTCTCGGCAGTGGAATTTAGCCGTTTTTTAATCCTTATCATCAGATAACGTAGTTTCTTAGCTGATGTACATCAATTTGCACAACATGTTCATCATCCAAAATCCTTCATCCCCCTTATTATACCTCATATACAAGGCCTTTCCCCTTATCAACCCCTGAACCCTGCTATACAGCTAAGTGCTTCTAACACGGCTTCCCATTCTTGTTCCCACAATAATTGGTATCAGTACACTTACTCCCACACCCGTAATCCGTATAAGTCGTCGGGGTATTCTGTTCCCACGATCTCATGCACTCCGTCACATCCCCATTTCCCCAATTGCATCTCTTCCTCTCATAACCCCTTGTGCGCACCATCTGCTGCTGCGTCCACACCGTATGACACGCCTTGTCATTCCACGTGCATGTCGTCGTGGATGATGCGCTATAGCATTGCGAGTTTTCGATGGAGGATGAAAATTCCACGCCGAAACTTAACCCGGGAACAATGCCCTTGGAGACGGCAGCGTCGATTTTAAGACCCATTGACACACTGACGCTCTGGCTGCGGGTTTGACAGACTTGGGTGCCGTTCAGGTGCGCTGCGGCGCAGGTTTGGGTGCCGGTGCAGTAGATATTGCCGGAGGATTTGACCCAGGGTTGCTTCCTGGATTCGGGAAATTGTTAGATTTTGTTTAATCTTGCAACAAGAAGGACGGTAAGGGGGGAGGGGTGAGGGCTGGGCAGTTTTGTGCATACCACACACTCGCTTCAACGGCATAATAATCGTGCCAGCATTTGCGCACTTTCGGAAACTTGTACGGGTGGGTAACCTTGTCCGAGTCCACGTACACACCCTGCCCGTCACGGTAGGGTCCACTGTAGTCACGGTCGCTATCGCACTCTTTCAAGCCTCGTTTCTCCAGGACTGAGTGAGAGGTCGAGAGCGATGTTGACGACGTTGGCAGAGCAAAGCCATCTTGGGCAAGGCCCAAGACTGCGAGGACTGTAGAGAAAAAAAATGAAGTGCGCATATTGGAAGTTGCAAAGCGGGGACGGACTGGCTTCTTGATACGGGGTGAAGTGAGTGTAGAAAGATTTGTTCAGTCTTTGCTTGAATGCTTCTGCGCTCTGTCTCTCGAACAGCAAAAAGATACTCCATTTCGAGAGACGAGAGTGAGGTTTTTATATCCAAATTTCCCTCCGCCAGTGCGCCCATTCTCTTTTCCATCTGCGCCACGTTCACTCAAGGCTCCCTCTCCTTCTCTTTAAAATATCTAGATTCGCCCCCTTTCACAAGAGGGAGATTCCCCAATCACCTCCATTCAGTTTTGTTGCTTTTCAAGATGGATGAAATGGCAGAATGTAATTGCTTGAATTCCACAATTAGACCTATTTCCCCTTTCGTACGTGGTGGCTTGAAATCCTCATATCATTCAACGTGGAGTTCGGCAGACCACAATGTGCTTATGAGGAGCGTGACATCAATAAACGGATGCAGAAGATAGGGTTTTCGACTGGACACTGGAGAGTAAGTTACAAGGATCCACGCGACTGTAAAGTTGGCTCGGATTCGATTCTGGAATAAATCCTCTGGATGTGGTTTCTGGCTTGTTTCTTTTTCTTTTCCTTTTTCAGCCCCCTGCATCATCTGGCACATTGAATTTCTCTAGAAGAGGAGGATATGCTAGAACTGGAATAGCCGGCAAAATTTGCAGGACCGTAACCATACATTTTCCAGCCTTGTTTGATTGTTCTTCAGCCAAGTTGCGCAGCCTTGTAGTCTTTCTGAATCCCTTTACAGCAGCCAAGATATATGGCTAATTGAAGGGCTCCGGCACCGTTCGTGTGGGGGAGACCGACATGAACCGTGTTATTCACATTCCTCAGTCTTTTCTGGCAAAATATTTAGTGAACAACGGGATTTTGCTGAAGAATCCATCGCGTCTGATAACTGATCGTGGACGGGGCTCCCATGCAGTTCCTGGCCATGGATATTGAAACGTCGAGCGGTATAATTAGAACTACGAAACGTCAACAGACCCGAGATCCGTGGTGCTTATCCATGGACTCGACAAGGCGCTTCAGCCTTCACGCCAACCTCCAACCGCCTATTCTGGCGGCATTGTCACAGCTCGCAGCGGTCCAATTGTCGAAAGTCCCCGCAGCAGCGGATCGGCCCAACGTAACCCTAACTTTATTAAACGGCCGATCGCATGATCCATCCAACCACGGTATTTATATCTAGGACCACAGCGTAGTTAACGACTCCACCTTGCAAATAAACAATGACAGTTCGACAGTTTCTCAGACGGTTTAGTATAATTCACCGCCCTTGGAGATCAACAAATGGGCCGCATCGACACCATCACATTAACCAAGCGTTGTTAACCACACAGAGAAGAAAAAGTAATTTGCATACTATCATCGTCTGGAGTAGAAATCCGATCCTTAAGTGAGCGGTCCAAATTCCCTGGGGTTCGACAGGCCAGTTGGGGGCGTAACGAACCCCAAAACATAATAAGAGCCGTATCACAATGTATCTCAGCCCCCTTACCCGTTATTTTACCCTTATTCTTCCACTTAAAATAAAATAGAAATCACAAGGTTGACGATGCTTTTGAACAGTAGCCATGTGGGTAGCTCAGATGATATATATAAGGCCTGATATCTGTGTAAACCTCGCAATCCGTATAGATAACATCTGCGGCAGAGTGTTGTAATCCGCATGGGTGTAACGATATGCCAAAGATATAAATACATGTAATATAGACATGAATATGTTTGAAGTGGGAAACGCCGGTTAACCAAGATAAATCCGTTTCTCTGCACATCAAAATGAAAGTAAATGGAGGAGGAGGAACATGAATGGAGGATAGGCGGGGAGAATCCTAATGCAGGGCAGAGAATGGAAATAAAGTCGACAGTAAACCGTAGTCCAAAATCCCCGGGGGGGAAGGGCGGGGGTTATAAAGGGGCATGTAGGGTAAGCCAAATGGAGGTGATCTCGTTGGACATACATCCGCCGCGTACGAGACAGCAGACTGGACGGGCGCATTCCCTGCAGCTGTACGTCCTGATCCCTGTTTACTTGATATCCTCACTGTCAGACTCGACACTCGTGTCATCCGTTATATCCTTCTCAACCGCAGACCACTGATTAGACTCATGCATACTATCATCACCATCAGTGAAGACACCATCGTTATTTTCGACAACATGAGCTTGACCATGAGCCCTGGCTTCTGCGTCTGCCTCGGCTTCATTATCATTATCATGATCTGGAATGGCCGCAAATCCCACATTCTTCCCACCTGTCGTTGATGAATGCGAAGGCAATATGTCCTCAAGAACATCACCGTTCCACGGCTTACATTTCTTCACGATCTCCCCGCATCGAAGACAAATCCAGCCCTCGCCCTCTTCTGCTTCGAGCTTCTCCGCAATACAGACAAAACAGTATATACATCCACACGGCATCGTCTCGTAGGGGTTGACAACATCCGTTTGTGCCGAACCTATTATGCCCCCCGAACCCCCCGAGGCGCCCAGCACATCGTTTTCCGACCTAGCTGCTGGGTTCTGCTCCTGGTAGCAGATTGGACATGCTCTTTCTGGTAAAAAGGCGAGCTCCCCCTGGGCCTTGACCTGCTCGTCATCTCCTTCGTCAGCTGTTCGAAGCGATAACATTGTTTTCCTCCAGGCTCGGGAGATCCAACGTCTCCAGCGCCCGATTCCAACAAGAGGGAGAAGGAATAAGAGGAACTCCGTAAACGCGTGCCAGACGAGTTGTCTATTCAGATACTCGAAGGACACTTCGCGACTGACTTGGGTAGAGGGGGGTGCTAGGCGCATACGTAGCAGGCGATCGATTAGCGTTCTATAGCGACCATTGGTGAGAAAAACGAGAAACGAAACGAAGCTTGCTATCGAGTGTGTGGTTGAGATGGTGTTTGTGATTCTGGATAAAAGGCGTATTTGCGGCGAGGGCTAAATGTAGATAATCTATTAGAATTGGCTTTTGCATCTTTCGCGACTTTGGAACACTAAATAATCCTGGAATTCCAATTTATTCATACCTCATTATATCCACCCTCCTGGTCAATCAGCCAACTCTCCCATTTATCCCATATATAGCGACCTCCAACCGTGTAAAGGCCATATAGTGCCTTTTGCCATTTCGTCGGATCCGAAAGAGTTGGTCCCTTTTGCCGGCTATCTGTATATTTGAGGTTTTGTAGAGCTGCACCATACGAGGCATTGTGATCCCATACAGAGAGCTTGAAGAGAATAGCCCGCAACGCAAACTGTATCTCGTGTGTCCAATCCTCTTTAATGTGGCTCTGAGAAGGAAAACAACATTGTTAGACCTGCACCATAATAAGATATATCATTGCGAACGCAAGAAAAGGATTCCACAGACTTACTCCGAAATATTTTAATCCCTCCCCAACCTGACCTTTGAGTAGGGTCAGGAGCTCCTCATCCAGCAACTCCGCATCGACCTGGCCAACCCGAAACGCCGGTTTCGTCCCTTCCCTCCCCTTTATCGTATCCCATAATATGACACCAGCATCGGACACTCGAGAAAGCGGATAAGGAAGTCTTTCGATAGCTGCAGGAAGACGGGCACTTTGTTCGGGGAGTCGGCCTCGAGCTTCGGCTTCACGGAGACGGCGGCGTTCCAGAATGCGCTCCTGCGCTGCAGCAAAATTTGTTGAGGTCATCGTGCGGTCATTCTTGGGTTATATTGCTGGAAATCCCATATTTCCCATATCCTGCACAAAGATAGGGAATTATTTCAAGTGCGAGGATTTTGCCGTGGAGTTGAAGGAAGCAAATGATTGTAATATTGGCATCCCTACCCGATGCGCGAGAGCAAGCCGAGGTCGAACGCTCACGTGATATATTAGAGGGGTGACCCTAAAGACTCTGTACACGGTATCACGTAAATAATCACAATTTGCGTTTCATAACTAAACAAGTCTGCAGGATGTCACTAACAGCACGGACATTTCAAATAAAAAGTTAATGAAGAATGCAGTTCTTTACCTCGAGAATTGCCAAAATCACTGCTTTCTGATTCCCCTGCCCATTTAACTAAGAACAAGTGCTAACCAAACGCAGTGCGGGTAACATTAACAGAGCAAAATGGTTGGGATTGGACAATAATTCTATCCCCAAATACGGAGTACATCTATGAAATTGTTAAGATATTTGCTGCCTCTAGAGCTCTCTTGAAATTTGACCAAACAGTAGCCCGCTCGAGTCCTCAGCTCGCCATGGCGTCAGCAGTCGAATTGCCTGGGGAAACCAACCCCTTAACTCGTCAGAACGTTTTTAACACCCTTGTGAACGCTGCGGGCAACACTCAACAACAGGTTGTAGCAGGTGGACAACAGCTTCAAAATTGGGAGAAACAGCCGAATTATTTTTCACTGCTACAGGTATGCCTTTTAAATTCGTCCCCATATCTTCGGGCAGGCGGAAGGACGGACACTAAACATGTAATTCCAGGATATCTTCGTCGATTTCTCCCTACCAAATGAAGTCCGTTACCTGTCGATTATACAGCTGAAAAACGGCGTTGATAAATACTGGAGGAAAACGGCCCCAAAGTATGCTTTGTTCCTCCTCTCGTTTGTGGTATTCTCTCCAAAGGATATTACATACTGGTACTGATTGTGGACAATTATTCAAGTGCTATCAAGGCAGGAGAGAAACTGCAGATCAGATCACGGGCCCTTGAGGCTGGTGCTGTCGAACCTGATACCAAACTTGCTCTTCACAATGCCCTGATGCTTGCGAAGATAGTGCGTTTGGAATTCCCGTCAGAATGGTAAGAAGAGCACCCTCTTTTCAGTTTCATTCAAGCTTCACCGGTATCTAATCTTCGTTACCTCCAGGCCTGATGCGATTATATCAGTGCTTACATTGCTTCGCGCCGCCTGCCAGCCCGGTAGCAATCCTTTGCAGCTTCCACGTACCCTCCTTATCCTTTTACATATAACCAAAGAACTCTCCACGGTGAGATTGCAAAGAATTAAAAGGAACCTCTATGCCATTGCGCCGGAGATATTCCACATTCTTGCCAACATTTATGTCGAAAAGGTCCGTAAATGGGGTACCTTTTTAGAAGTTGGTGGTGACGACGAGGGCGGAGCTTTGGAATCTTTCGATGAAAGCCTCATCACGTTGAAGACTTTGCGCCGGTTAATAGTTACGGCTTTCGAGAACCCAAACAGAGACAGCGACGTCCAGCAGTTTTGGACCTTATCACTTGCTCATGTCGGGAATTTCTATTCGTTGCTGGAACGGAAGTCCTCCGAATTGGCACCAAATGTCACAAGGCTACTTGAAAGACACATAATACAGCTATCCAAACTTCATTTGGAGATGGCCAAGACCCACCCAGCAGCATTTGCCTTATTTCCTGGCTGCGTCGACCTTACCCGATCTTACTGGGGTCTTGTTGTTGAGCTTGCCAAACACTACAACCCAAGTGACATGTCTCGAGCCAAAATTGGAACTGATGGCGACGCTGATGACGAAGAAACTCCATTCCTAGAAAGTATCGCGCTCAAGGGCTTGCTTATCCTTCGCTCATGTATAAAAATGGCATTCTACCCAACACACACGTTTAAATACCTTCATGCCCGGGATAAAGAGGAGAGAAGCCAATCCATTGAGCTTATCAAGTCCCAACTACTGACACACGAATTCGTAGTTCAAGTCATGGAGCTCCTTATCACCCGCTTCTTTGTCTTTCGGGCAAGTGACCTGCGGCAGTGGGGGGAAGATCCCGAAGAATGGGAGAAGCGTGAAGACGAGATCACAGACGCGTACGACTTTTCTATCCGTTCTTGTTCCGACAAAGTATTTCTCGACCTCCTTATCCACTTCAAACAACTCCTCGTCCCCAAACTCCTGCACGTCTTTTACTCCTATGCCAGTAAGTCTACTCCCCATTTGGCTTTTATCGTGTGCTATTTTCTTTCTTTCTTTCTCTTTTTTAACATCCTCTAGGTCCCCAAAATCAAGAGGTTCTGCTGAAGGATTCCCTCTATTCAGCTGTCGGCCTTGGGGCCGCCATCCTGGAGAAGCAGCTTGATTTCAATGCCTTTTTATCATCTACCCTTATTCCGGAGGTTCAAATTCAGCAGCCAGGGTATAACCTTCTTAGACGACGGATAGCAATACTGCTTGGTCAATGGGTACCCGTGAAAGCTGACGAGTTAGACATGTCGTCAATTTACCAAATCTTTCAACATCTACTTAATAAAAGCGATCCCATTAACGATCAAGTGGTCCGAGTGACGGCTGGTCGTCAACTGAAAAATGTGCTAGAGCCATTTGAATTCAGCGTTGATCGGTTCCTGCCCTATGCTACGCCCATACTTCAGAGCCTTATGGATCTGATAGGCGAAGTAACTCTTACAGAAACCAAAATGGCACTTGTCGGGACAGTTCGGGTTGCCGTGGTTAAGATGGAAGATCACGTATGTTGATTTTTAGACATTAAGCACGGATCTCAAATGCTAATTTTTTTACCAGATTGCGCCGTACGCCGATCAAATAGTCTCTCTACTGCCACAGCTGTGGGAGCAAGCAAGCAAAGAGAATTTGATGAAGCAAGCCATTCTAACGCTACTTTCTTCATTAATTCATTCAATGAAACAAGAATCTGTCCGATATCACCAGATAATTATTCCCCTGATCCAAAAATCCGTCGATCCTCAATCGGTATGCATCTTCCCTCCTTCGCATATTAACTCCACATATATTATAACAATCTGCTAAGGAGT